>NW_011501385.1:3070-25149 GCF_000495115.2 Populus euphratica
GAAAAGCGTGATCTTGATCTGGAAACCAAGATGCCTAAATGCATGGCAAATGCCTCCTTTTATAGGCCAAAATTGGGAACTATTGATTTGATGACTAATTGATGAGTGGGTGGCCAACTCTTAACTTGGTGATAATCTTTATCTTCTATTGTCTGCTCAAAACGTCATTGATAACATCAGGATTAGAACCACGTAAACAATAAAAGTTTTAGGAAATTATCTCAGCTTTCTAAGAAAAAAAAATAGAGGTCATTTGGACTTCTAGAACTCTAGATATGGGCCAAATACTAAACAATGGTTGGGCTACAAGACAGATTCAGATTTCTTTGTTGTTGCTACAATTTGGACTTGAAAATGGCTTTTTTAAATCTTAGGCTATGAAAATTATAGGCCTATGTCTTACCTTTCCATCCATATAAGGTAAACCTAAATCTGAAATCTACAACTCCAGATATGACCTAATTACTGAACAATATTCCAGTTTGGACTACATCAACATCTTTTTTTTTAAGTTTGGCCATCTCTTTCTTTGTCCTTTTAATTTCAGTTCTTAAACTCATCAATCAATCCTTTCATTTATGTGATAGGCCAGCGTTTAAAATGAATATTTACCACAAATTAAAGGTATTTTATATTATTAGATATGTTATTATAAAACATGCTTTAGTTAAGGAGTTATTGATACTTCAAGTTTAAAATGATTATATAAAACCTTGATAGAAATGCACTTTTAAGTACTAATCACTGGTTCTGTCATGAGTGATGTCCAAGTTGTACTTGTACTGTTTGACAAAATCATCCATAAGATCTTTTCATCTCCGGATTTTTGTTTTGTTCAATCTTGTATACCAACTCAAAATTGCTTCACTTAAGCTATCTTAAAAAAAGATATCAGTAGTTTTTCATCATGTATTACCTTTGCCATTTTATTATAGTAGGACTTGAGATGAGTTATGGGGCATTATGTTCCACTATATTTAATGAACTCAAAACATGAAACTTCTTTGGACAACCATATTTAGGACTAAACACATTTTTACTGCCCGTACCAGGTCATATAAGTCTACCCCTTTAATGACTTTGAGTCTGGCTTCTAACGCTTTTATTTTAGCTTGATCTATGCTATCAGATGATATTGCCTTATAGGACTCATTAGCCAATGTCTCTATGATTGTCAAGGCTGGTGTAGGTGTCGCTGACTGCACAAATATTAGGTTTTACTAAGGCTCTTAACCATGTTCGCTCATTCTTTCTTCAGGTTGCATTGTAGTAGGAGCCTAATTAATGGTGACCGGTCAATTAGAAGGACCTTCACCAAACATATTTCTTAGTGTTTGCTCAAGTAAACTAGTAAGGTGAGTCATGTTTTTCAAAGACTCCAACTCTTGAAAATAGGCATCATATAGAGCATGCTCTTCATCTTCCATGTTTCTTGCTTAAAGTTGGGTGTCGTAGAACTTTTGATGACCTATGTTTCAACCTAGTACGTATACATATAATTTACAATGAATTAATATATGCACATTAATCTATATGATGAACTCACCATTCAAGGGGTGACATATGACCATACTTCTTGCATGATGAAACATATGGACTAGAGTTGCCACCTAGGTTTAGTTATGGTGTTTAGAATTTATTAGTCTGTCTATCGTTTAAGAAAAGTCCTTCTTTGAAGGACATCCTTATGTTATCGAGTAAAAAAAACTTAACTATTCTATGTCAGCAATGAAAAAAATGAATTTTTAATATCAGGAATATAATTTATGTATAAATTTATAATCCCTAATACTAAAACATAACAACATAAATTTTTTGTTGTTTTTACAATTTTGGCCAAAGTCCTCTTAACTTTAATAAAATAGTTATTAAAGCCAAAATACATACGTAAAAATAATGCTCGATATTAATCAAAATAACATAAAAACTATATGGGAAAATTTTAAACATTCTAAAAAAATATTTGTGAATTAAAAAAAAAAGGCTGGACTTGGCCCACCCTTTCTAGGCTAGGCCGAATCTAACCCATCTACTATGGGTTGGGCTAATGTCTCGGCCCAGGCCCATATGGGCTGGTTGTTGTGCATCTCTATGTAACAAAATACAAGCAGGGCTTGGATGAGGGGGAAGTAAATGAGGCAGTAAGGGGTTACCTGTGGTGGCGTCGAGGCAATGTTGATGGTGGCGGAAATGCTGTTGTCACGGTGAAGGGACTATAGTGGTCGACGGGGCTTCTTTTCCCTATATAGAGGCGAGCGCTGCTGCATTTTCTTCTTCTGCTACTCGATAAGATGTGGCTGTTGGTGGCAGTGAAGAGGAAGCGCAACGGTTGCGCTGTTGGGGTTGAAGGCGATCGTTCTGCCCTTCTGCCTCTCTCTGTTTTTCATTCTCTTCTCTGCTTCTTCTCTTTCTTTTGGTCTTTTCCTTTTTTTTCTATTATCCCTATTCTCTTCTCTCTTCTTTTTTTTCTCCTCTTCCCTCCCCTTTTGTTTTCTTCATCTCCTCTATATTTATAGGCAAAAGCAGGGGAGACATATAGATGAGACGACCACTCTATTGCCACCCCTCTACCACCCCTCCAACACATGAAAAATGGTTGGCATCTTTTTGAAGAGAGAGATGGTGGTGACAGAGGAAGAAAAAATCTTCTTCTTCCCTTACTTCACGCGTTTCGGAAAAGAAGAAAACCTATAGTGCCGTTCAAAACAACATCATTTTGGTCCCTTTTTTTTGTAAACAGTGCATAAAATGGTGTCGTTTTGGTCAAAACACGCCATTTCATTTAAAAGAAAAAGGTGGCAAAAATGTGTCAGAGTTCACATTGGTCCTCAATTTGTAATTTGTTTAATCAAGTCCTAAATTATAATTTTGATTTAAAAATCAATGCAATTGTATCCCTGCCAAAATCAAACTGCAGCTTTGAAGTTGGCCATCTTTTTCACTTTGGTCCTTAGTCTTGAATTTATGCAATTTGACCCTCAATTGAGCAAATAAACTTCTAATTTCTTCAATTAGACCCCTGATTTGGTTTTAATTATAGCCTCTTTATTTATTTACCCTTTCTATTTTGATCATTGGTTTTGAATTTCTTCAATTAAGTTCTTAATTGGTCATCAAACTTTAATATTTATGCAGTTAAGCCCCTGATTTGATCAAATTAACTCTTAAAAATTATAATTTGACTCTAGGACTTTAATTTCTTTCAATTAACTTCAAAATCAATTTTTCTTGCAATCAAAACCTCCATAAATTTAATTAAACCTTTTATAAAATTTAATTGAGTCCATAAACATTTGATTTTGGACTTTTCTTCCTTAAATTGAATTTTTTTTGTCAATAGCATTTTTAAGGGTTAAAATTTCAAATCAATTAGAGTTCGGGAAGGTATCTCAATACGGGTCAACAAAGGCTATACGAATTTTGTTATTTACTTCTTTTTGACTTGTGGACTTCCTATTTGGCTAGGATTCTTTTTCTAAAGGGATGTGGCAGCTTATTTTGGAAATATACTAATTATACAAGGATGTTTAATGGGCTGCAACATAGTTTCCAAGTGTGGCAAGGATTCATAATTATTTCAGAATCCTTTTCTTACAAGGATTCCTTATTCATCCGAGCTACAAAAAGAAAGAAGACTTTAGAATACATTCTACCTTCAGATCAGATTTCCTAGTCTATTTGGGACTTCTTAATGGTGACAAATCTAATTCTAGCATATTTAGGATAGTAATTTTTGAATTTTTATATTTTTATTATTTTCTTCTTAGTCTTTAGGTTATTATTAGTTGTTTGGGTCAATTGTAAGTGGGCTACATATAAGTCCACCTAAGGGGGGGTCCATTAGGGTTTCTTTAAGTCTAGAATCACTATAAATAGAGGCATAACCAAACATGTAAGGGAAGACTATTCAGATTAATAAAACTTCTTGTTTGCCGCACTTTGTGTGTGTGTGTTGGTGAGATAATCTCCCTTCCATGGTTCTCTAATGAACTGAAAAACGACTTATCGAAGAACAACTGTCTTCATGGCGTCATCCTTATACTTCTCGTTCGCGAATCAATATTCGTTGGGTGGGGGTTTTCCATTTCCAATAGTGCTGGTGCCTAGGTACAATTTATCTTTGTGTCACACTCCTATCAAACCTGATTTACTTGGCTTTCCGGGAATTGGTGTCTTTGCGTGTAGGTTGCGTGACCATGTGATCACGAGGTTCGCATCAGTTGGTATCAGAGCTTGGCTCCATTAATCAGGTTATATCCTCATGGGCTGTTGGACAGATTTGGACTTCTTTGTTGTTGCTATAATTTGGACTTGAAAATGATCTATTTAAATATTGGCTCCATATAAAAGTTGTAGGACTATGTCTTACCTTTCTATCCATATAAAGTATATCTAAATCTGAGATCTACAACACTAGATATGCCCCTATTACTTAACAGTGTTCCGATTTGGACTACACCAACATCTTTTTTCTATGTTTCGCCATCTCTTTATCCTTTCAATTTCAGTTCTTAAATTCATCAATCAATCTTTTTATTTATGTGATAGGCTTGCATTTAAAATGAATATTTAACACAAATTAAAGGTATCTTAAATTATTAAATATGTTATTATAAAACATGCTTTAGTTAAGGAGTTATTGATACTTCAAGTGCAAAATGATGATATAAAACCTTGATAAAAATACATTTTTAAGTACTAATCACACCCCAAACTAGTTTATTACTTGTCTCTAGTAATCAAAACGTTAAAATAGAAAAACAATTTGTAAATTCCACAAAGCAAGGTATTCATCATTCAACTTCCATTAATCTATCTAGATAAACAAACTCTTATTAAATTTATATATTTGCTCAATACCTCTTCAACAAGATATTAATAAACTTTCCTTTTATGATCAATATATCAACACATAGTTATGGAGCTTTACTTAGAAGAAAACAAAATTTTTGTTCTAATGTTTAAGGTTAACTTCCTTGGGTTGAGATTTTTTTTCTTTTTTTTAACAAAAAATATATATACATGTAACTTAACACACAATGCATCTTTAACCCATGTAATGAGTTTTCGGCTAATGACTCCTAGACTAGTTGGTCTTCAAGCATTAGGTGTTGAGACACTCTTACGAGCTTAGTAACTCGAGTTGCAAATACTGATACATAGATAGTGCAATGTTTGATTGACACAACAAAAAGATTAATATCTTCTCCCAAGTGTAGAAGTGTCAAAGTAATAAATAACCCGGCAAAACCGGGGTCGAACCACAGGGAGGTTAATTGTATAAATTACAAATAACAATAATACAACAACAATAACAATAACAACAACAACAATAACAATAACAACAACAACAACAACAATAATAATAATAAAGAAAAAGAAGGAGAAGAAGAAGAAAGACACAAAGATTCACAAATGAAGACTCAAATCAAATCTAAGTATTTTACGGCTTTCCGTAGATGACCAATTTATACGACTTATGGAGGGATTAATTACAAGAATAAAAGAGTGTAGTTGGTCAATCAATTATTCAGCAGTAGTAGCAGAGATTATGATTTGTCATGCAGAAGATGTTAGAAATTCTTGTTCCACAACGTGATCAAGAAACGACAACAACTTATCATAATAACCATTAATATTTAACAAACCTATAGGTTTATGGTGAATGTGTAGTTGGGCCTAGGAGGAGATATGAAAGATCTCTTCCAATGTGCCTTGACCATCTAGTAAGGCAATGAAGGCATCAGCATGGTTAAACATTGCATTCATTCGAACAGACACTGTGGAGACCTGTAGTTCCTCTCCAATTATTTTTCCAATGATGTCCCCTTGTGCTAAAGCTTCGGGGACGACCCTCAAAACTTGACTACCTTCTAAAAATATAGCTACTAACACACCTCCCATTAACTCAAGACTGCCTCTTCCATACACTAAATAAATCTTTCTCTCAGTTAGCACTTGACCAAGATGATTTGTTGATACTAAAAACTCCTTTTCTTTTCCATGACTAGATCCACGAAAAACACAAAATTTTCTTATGTGATGACCTGAGGAACTTGCCATTTCTACACACTTCTATATTTGTTGAATGTATGAGTTGAGTAGAAATGAAAGGAAGGAAGAGAAGATTTTATAGATGAGGAATTAAAAAGGCAATTATACCACCTATATATAGGCCACCTGGAGTCTCACACACTCTCACTCTCTCTTTTTATTTATTTATTTATTTTTAAAAAAGCATGTGTATGTACAGGTAGTTGTGAATGTGGCTCATATCTTCCCTTGGTTTTACATCCAAAAATGACTTAAACGTCCTCTACGGGTAGGGGATGGGTTTCCCATCCAGTTTTCTTAAAAACTAGCAAACATGGTCTTTTTTAGTCAGATTCCCAAGACTTTATCAAACATGTTTTTTTATGAATTACACGATGCTTATCTCGACTTTGATGAGACTTAAGAGTCAATAGAAGATTATCCAAAGACTCTCTATATTTTGAAATAAATCCCACCTTTTGACAATTTTCATAGGTTTTGCGAAATGCATATGATTCCTTAAATATGATGGGCCAGTAAAATCCACTTTGTAAGATTTCTACAATCCTTTTTTTTGACAAAAAATGATACCCACGTGTCTTAGAGTGATAAAATTTAGTGATAGTACTTACCTTATTGTCAGGAATAAATCTTTAAAATATTTGATCAGGACAATAATTAAATAAATAAGGGTCATCCCAATAAAATTGTTGCATGTTGCTAAAAAAATTTCTTTCATCTTTGGTACTCTAGTGAGCTGACAAAAATCCTGAAGTAAGAAAATGTCTCCCCTGTTTTTGCCTATAAATATAGAGGAGATGAAGAAAACAAAAGGGGAGGGAAGAGGAGAAAAAAAAGAAGAGAGAAGAGAATAGGGAAAATAGAAAAAAAAATATAGATGAGACGACCACTCTATAGCCACCCCTCTACCACCCCTCCAACATATGAAAAATGGTTGGCATCTTTTTGAAGAGAGAGATGGTGGTGACAGAGGAAGAAAAAATCTTCTTCTTCCCTTGCTTCACGCGTTTCGGGAAAGAAGAAAACCTATAGTGTCATTCAAAACAACATCATTTTGGTCCCTTTTTTTTTTTAAACAGTGCATAAAATGGTGCCATTTTGGTCAAAACATGCCATTTCATTTAAAAGAAAAAGGCGGCAAAAACGTGTCAAAGTTCACATTAGTCCTCAATTTGTAATTTGTTTAATCAAGTCCTAAATTGTAATTTTGATTTAAAAATCAATGCAATTGTATCCCTGCCAAAATCAAACTGCAGCTTTGAGGTTGGCTATCTTTTTCACTTTGGTCCTTAGTCTTGAATTTATGCAATTTGACCCTCAATTGAGCAATAAACTTCTAATTTCTTCAATTAGGCTCCTGATTTGGTTTTAATTATAGCCTCTCTATTTTATGTACCCTTTCTATTTTGATCATTGGTTTTGGATTTCTTCAATTAAGTTCTTAATTGGTCATCAAACTTTAATATTTATGCAGTTAAGCCCCTGATTTGATCGCATTAACTCTCAAAAATTATAATTTGACTCTAGGACTTTAATTTGATCACATCCTTTTTCTAGGTGCTTAACTGCATCCTTTTTCACTATTATATTTTTCCATTTACAAAATATTTTTAGGTGCTTTAACATCTTTTTTCACTATTATATTTTTTGATAATATTTATTTATTTATTTATTTGAAAAATATATATATATAAATTAAAAGAATAACTCAAAAATAGACTATGACACTTAACTATGCACTCCTTCTTTTATGGGTAAATGGAAAATTATTAAGATGCATGAAGATACACATTCATTTTCTTTTTCTATGTCAGAAACTACAAATCACATCATTTTTCATTGTACAGTGTCTTGAAAATTCTGGAACATAATAGTTAGCTAGTGAGGAATTTCATAGTGCATATCATTGGATGATTTGTTTTATTAGTGCCGATGATTGATTAAGGGAAAGTTTCAACAAAAGACATGACAAGGACTCTTCTATAGAATAATATGGATTATCTCGCATGTTAAGAACAAATTCCTATTTGAAGCAATCATCGTAGATTGCGGTTGTATTTTTTGTTTTTGTTTTATTTCAAAATGTTGCATCTTGGATTTTTTCCTATAAACCTAGTTTCATTTATATTGGCATGGATATGCTAAACAATAAAAAGTGTATAGCATATTGAAATGTTATTATATCTGTTCTTTGTATATGCTGGTTTTCCATCCATTAGATGGCTAGCTTTTATACAGTTGTGAACAATAATTGAGTTCCTTACAGTTCAGGAATGGTTTAACTTTTGGAGTAAAGATTCTTCCACTTGCACCCCTTTCACCTTATTCCATGCCAAAGGCTAAAAGAAGACTATTCTACTGTCGCATGGTGTTTGATCACGTAACTTAATTGGTTTGGCATTTCGCTCGCCATTCTAACCATCTAAAAGAGAATATATTCTTGCATGGATTATTTGACAAAAATAAACATGATTGATTTACTTTCAAGTCTTGGAATCTTGTCTGTGACATGACATTGTAGCTTGGGGCCTTCAAGGAAGACCGAAGTGGTTTTTTCTGAAGTTAACGTGGAATTCTTTCTATTACCCAAACCGAACCAAAATGAGGGGAATAGAGAAAACTAGGGTGTGCTTAATTGCTTGCATGTCCATTCATTATGCCTGTCAATACTACTGCTTTACAGTGGTTTGTTACCAATTATGCTCGTCAAATGTTATTTTTGGCGTTCCTTCGCACACTTGCTGTTTCTTGGATAAATAGTTTAAGATGGGAAAAATAAAGGATTAGTTTAGAGGCTCGAAAATATTATTTTTGAAGTATTTTTCTCGTACAAAAACTTATCTGGAATATAACTAAACATTTTAAACCTCTTAAAAGATAAAAGAAGACAAGACAAATGAGAGAAGATAAGCCAGATTGATGGTCAATACGTTCAAATGGGTGGCATGACACGTGTATGCCATTGGAGTTTGTCATGTATAAATTGTATTTGATGCTATTAGATAACTCTGGTTGCTATATTCTATTGTGGTGGCATGTGTCCGAGGAGACGGAAGCTGTCGGGACTGGTCAGCCCAGTGAAAGCCTCTTCACAGTAACGTTCCCCTGTTCTCCTACGTTAATTTTTCTTCTATACATAAGTGTTAACAATCCCATGATTCCTGATAACAAAAGGTATACTATAATGCTCATCCTTGTATACACTCCATAAGAAATGGTTACATAGTGTTGAGATTAATTAACGTTAACAAGACTTTGGGCTGGATGATCAGGACCGGCCCGACATCATAGTTTGCTGAAATCTGGCATGCAGCACTGTAAAATGACATTGATACATCGTTCTGGGTCTGTGATTAATTTCCATGTCCCATTATTTTGAAGGAACCCATGAAGCACCTGCATGAAATACGTTTTAGCTCAGTATAATTTTTGTCCAGAGGGTTCTACTGGGACTGACGAGCGCTTGAAGATATCCTCTGCCAGCTCTTGTCCCTTCATCTGTTGTTGCTTTTAGTCGGTAGAAATCAAACCCTTGTTTACTATCCCGTTACTTGATTTCATTTGAATGATTTGAAATTGACAACAATAAAGTTGTTAATCAAAGCAAAATAATTGCCATTTAACTAGCTAACCCTATCCTCTGTTATGAAGAAAAAGGATAACTGCATAATTTTCTTTATCAAAACCTAACCTAAAGGAGAAAAACTTCAATTTCATGGAAGTAGAGTCATGAAGTGAAATGGGGAACTTTTTAGCCAGGTGCCATTTGTCAAGAAGCCACTCTCATTTTAGGCTTTGTTTATTCTCTTCTCTCCCTCTTTTTTTCTCAGTCCCACCGCCCATCAATTCTCCATTCAAACAAGCAATTCACTAGCGTACACTCACTAGTAAACAATACTCCTTTCAAACAGGCTCAACTAAGCTGCCCTATCCTCCTTTATGTTCGTATTTTCACCCCCACATGGAATCCTACTCAGCCATTTGATTCGGACCTGGACATGTGGCAATTGGATCACATGAAACGTGGCATGCAACTTTATATTACCCCATTATTAAATGCATCCGTATACAAAGTCTTGAATATTGAATAATATACAGGATCAACTTTTAACTGCCACTTTTTATCATGCGTTGCCCGCAGACGTTACTGTTGCTTTATCTTTCGTGTACCCGAAGAAATGAACTCTGGACCAAGCAAGTCTTGCAGAGATTTGGAGTTTGGAGACAAATTAATATATATCTTGTATAGATTTACCCTAGATATTTTTTTTCTTTTTTTATATTTTAGATTTGGAGCTCGGTTACTATATATATAGTAGGGCTAGAGTGTCCTCTGGTCACCTGCCATCCTTTATCTACACTTTGTTTTTCTGTCTCTTGCATTCTTTTGGCACACAATTGAAAGAAGAACGAACAAGTTAAGAGTGCTAGTCTTTCTCTCCTTTGAAACCAAGCCGGAAGCCATGAGGCCTTATTTTGAATCCTTGTAATTTCAAGTAACTCATACTATATATATATAATTAACAGCACAGTTTCTCCTATAATTAAGATAAACAATTAAACGTTTTCGAGAGTGTAAAGGAAACACGAAATGGGAGTTGCAGGAACTTTGGAGTACTTATCTGATTTGCTAAGCAATGTCAAGAAGGGCAAGAAAAGGAAGCATATGCAGACTGTAGCACTCAAAGTTAGGATGGACTGCCAGGGCTGTGAACGTAAGATCAAGAGTGTCCTCTCCGGAGTTAAAGGTACTTATCTGTGCATGGATTTCGGTCTTCTCATGCTATACTTCTTTAATTTTTATGTTTGTTCTGCTTTCTTTTCTTGGGATCAAACAAAGCTTCTTACTAAATTATGTCTGTCTTTTAGGTGTTAAATCTGTGGACGTCGACATGAAGCAACAAAAGGTGACTGTGACTGGGTACGCAGAGCCAAAGAAAGTGTTGAAGGCAGCTCAATCGACAAAGAAGAAGGTGGAGATGTGGCCTTATGTGCCATACACTTTAGTGGCAAACCCCTATGTTTCACAGGCTTATGACAAGAAAGCACCTGCTAATCATGTCAGAGCCGTTCCGGTCACCGCCACCATCAGCGAGACCACCATGGACGACAACTACACCAACATGTTTAGTGATGAGAACCCCAATGCCTGTTCCATCATGTAGACTTACATAAAATGTAAAGTTTCAGGCTAAATTAGTCAGTATAGTGTAGATATAGAATCTGCTTCACTAAACTTTTTAAGAAATTTATTTTCGAGTGTTTGTGGTAGATACGTGGAGGTTTAGAATTGGCCATTATTGCGGGTAGTTATGCGACAGCTACATCTATAATTTAATGGTTTTTTTTTTTTTTTTTTTTGTGATTGACATTTTCATGATGCTGAGATACTGCTTTTTCTTGCAGGGAAAAATTTATTTTAATATTGTTATTGCCTAAATACATTTACCTTTGAAGAAGTTTTCATGTGATTCGGTGTATTAGGCCAAGATACACAATCACACAAGAAACTATATGCTGATCTCCGACCGAAGCATTTGAAATAAAACCTTATTACTTGGAGTCACTCAGATGAAAAGGATAAGAAAGCAATAAGCAATACTTTATTTTTTGTTTAAGGAAAATTACTCCAGAAAAATCACTATTTTCACACAATATTTGGATAAAATTAGTAATTGAATATACGCCAATTGATCTTACAAGCAACATTAGATATTTTCAAGTTTTAATGATAGGATAATAAAGAAAATTTCATGTTTCTTAAATTTAAATTATTTATTTGGAAACTAGTGCGTACAACTGAGTTTAAAATGTCATATTTTATTAGAGAAACGAGTCATGCATACTATCAAATCAACAGGATGAAGGATTATAAATAATATATTAATGTAAACTCTCTCTTTGACCAAAAAAACTAATCACCAAATCTTCATGAATAAAGGGAAAAAATCACGATAATTGAGGGAAACAATCTTGTAAATAATATCTGCAAAATTTCATTTGAACCTCTATATATTTAAGAGAGAACAAAATAAATTATATTTTAAAATTTTACTTGATAATTTAATTTTATAAGTGGAAATAATTTTGATATTAAAGTTTTAATAACTAAATGATTATGAGTTTAAATTTTATTATTTTTATTTATTTAATAAAAAATAAGTATAAAATAAAATCTATACAAGTTCTAAATTCAAAAAAAAATAATTAAAAAAATATAAATTATATATATAATATATCACTTAAAAACTTAATCTTCAGTGTGATCTCATCAGGTTTCAAAGTTCAAAACTACTCTGTTATATATATATATATATATATATATATATATGGGTTCTTCTATGCCCTTCTAAAAATTGTACAGCAAAAATTGAATTAGTTCATGTACTATCGTCCAATTTGATTTTGCCACGTCTAAGTTAAAGTAAATGTAATTAATTTTAAGCGGCTAAAAAAGACATTTAATTGGCTAGCTGCTATTGGGAGGAGGTATACTTATTGATTAGAGGCTATAGATTTTCTATAGATTATAGGTTTTAATTTGGAGCAAAAAAGCTTGCATATCTTCGACGAACAAAAAGAATCTACTAAGATTTAGTTATTGGCATAAGCATTCGAATCATCTAAGATATAGTTTCATTAGCTGTAAAATATTGCTATCTTGATCGATGGCCTGCTTAAATTATGGTCAGTAAGGTAATATGTACAAATTTCTATCCATTTTGACACTCACAGTTTATCAATAAATATTTTATGAATAGATTCATAAACAAAAAATAATTTATTATAAAAACATTTTTATGTAATTTTTAGTTTGTTGGTGAATTTATTAATAATAAATTTATTGATAGATTTATAAATAGACAAAATACATAAAAATAATTTACTTACTTTATTTTATTAGTATTAATTCCCTTGAGTAATTTGTCATATAACCAACGAAATACCATATGCAATTCTGTTGATGTTTTTATTTATTTAACAATATATTCATCGATAAATATAACATATTATTGACAAAATACCATCTATAATTCTATCATAGAGTTAATAGTAGTAGTAACATTTATAGTAATTTTTTCCTGTTAATAATATTTTAAAATATTTTTAAAAAATATTCAATAGAAATAGAAAAATAATTAAAATAATATAAAAATTAAATATTTATTACAAATTTAAATATTTGTATGCTCAAATACAATAAGAAGGGGCATATAGACCACCCATGTATGATCTCATCTTCATTACTACTAGGTAGAGTTTTTTGTAATCCAGAATCATTTACATTTTTCATTATGATGACCAATGTGATTTTGTACTCATTGATCTAACATTGCCTTGAACTTAAGAGTTTGAATGTTCAAAATCGATTATGAGCATCTAATGATCTAAATACTATGAGTCATCTGCAAATTTTGGATCATAGTGTTAGAGAGTCCATACACTGAATTTCGATCAAGCCTACTGAATGATTCTGCCTCCAACCACAAATATTTTAGCGCTCATCACTCTACACATATATTTCAACAAAAAGCTTCATCAGGCTTGACTCACGTTTAAGAACTGTAACCTATAAGATACAAATATTTGTAGTTAAATATACTTATAAAAAATTAAAAATTAGAAAAATATAGTAGTTATAAAAAACATCTTATCATTTGCTTCACAAGAAAAACAATAAAATAAAGTCATTAGTGTGCATGGTAATAAAACTGTGAACACACTAGTGTCAGTTCTCTGCATTAGACTGTGATCGTCAAGTGAAATGTACGGATATCAATTTTAAATGTAGTTTGCCCATATAGCCTCCAAGATATATGGTAGTCTGAAATCCTTCCAAACTAACATGTCGTTCCCTACTAGAAGCTCACTTTCTCTTACCTATTTTTTTGCTTTCTTTTTCATCTCGTACAAAAAAATCACTCAACCTACATGTTACCAATAAATTATATGTTAGTAAATAAAAAATAAAATGTTAATATTTGAAAAAAAAACTTATCCTGATTTTGATTTTACCCAGTTACAACGTGATTCTCTCAAACCTTCTTTGCAATATTATCATTAACTCTCTCCCATTCAACTTTTCCATTGCAGCAAAAATCTATAAAATAAAATTTTTAGTAATTTCAATAAACTAACTAAATTAACATAATAAAAAAATATTTAAGTTAATACTAACCTTAAACTTTGAAAACTATACATCAACTTGCGGTTCACATTCAAGATGTTTGAAAACTTGGCTCCATTGCAACAATAAAATTCCCATCGATAATTTAAAGGTTGATGTTATGGCTCTTGCAACTTTAATGTTTGTAAACTTGAAACTGGAGTCACTAAATAAAATTATTTAAAAACATTATTAAACATGTCATTGTGAAAGCAAGTAAAACTTACATTGAAAGGTCATCCTTCTAGTTGGTCTTGTACTTACAGATAAATGGATTCTATTATGAAGGGATCCCCCTATACATTATGGCATCGCACTCGATGACCCTACATCATGAATCAATGTCTGTGCCTCAGGTACTTACTCTTGGTCGACACGTAATGACTCGTGGTTATTAGCATCATTACTAGAAGAATTAGTAGTGGCTTTTCCCTATGCATCTATACAAATTAACTAGAAAGAAATTCAAATATTTTAATTTTTTTTATAAATAATTCTGCAGCACCTCCTCTATACAAGAACCCACCTAAAGTTTTTAAACTTGCAAATACACAGCATATATGCCACAAACTAATTAATTTATTCAATTTCTTCCAATAAATTAGAATAATTTAATTTTGCACAAAATTCTCATTTTCTAAGTGGTAATATATTTAATCCTAAATTTATAAAAATTTAATCTAAATTAAGAAAATTTCATAATAATAATTCAAATTAATCCTACATATTTAATTGAAATTGATCAACAAATTAAAAAAAATAACTAAAATTCTTCAAAATAATGAAATAAGTATTGAAATAACAAATAAAATTGAACAAAAATAATAACAAAAAATCAAAAAAATCAAAAAATAAAATTATTTACTAGCGCCTTGGAATTCTCATTTCTTCGATGATTTTGTTGGGAAATATATACCCCGGTAAAAAAGAGCATTAATTGTTAACGTGTTGGAATTCATATTTTATCAGTAATTTTGTTGGTAAAAAAATATTAATTATTAATATCTTGAGAAGTGAACAGTTTTCATAGTCACTAGAATATACCAACAAAAACATTTCATTGGTATATTTATGTGTAATTAATACCATGAACAATGACAATTAGAAGGGGAACAATTTTCATTACTATTGAAATATATCAACGAATACATTCTATCGGTATTTCCATCCGTTTTAAATAATATATAATGTCAAATTGTATCTGTATTTTCTATTTATACATCTTGCAAATACTTAAATTTATAATTGCACGCACAACACAATAATACTAGTTCACATCACAATAATAAAATAAATATTTCCTTATTATTCAATAATATATTAACATCATTGTCATTACATTAAAGTGAATTTCATCCATAAATTTTATATTATAATTTATGGAAATGCTAGTTTTTTATACATGCTATAACTAATAACCATTTCATATGCAAAAAAAATCAATAAAATCATTGACAATCCACATCAAGCTGTCTTGATCTGAAAATTATGTTTCCTTGATACATTATATGTCAAAGCCTCGGATGATTATAACTATTTCATTTCATCAATTAATAGATGAAGAAAAACATCTATATTGTCACTTGAACTCTTAGGATCAAGTATAACTATAGATCAAAATATGAACTTTGACCTCATACACATCTTTGATGGCAAGTTGTAAATCGTAAGTATCATCAATCAACAAGAATAAAGTGCAACAAATAACCAGAATGGAATGAATTTATCTGTACATAACCTAGATGCATGTTCCTTAATTTCATTAAAAACTGAGTATGCATATTATTAAAATATCCTAGATGCATGTTCCTTCATTTCATTAAAAAACTGAGTATGCATATTATTAAAATATTTTCGGGCTTCACCATTAAAAGAGTGTACCATCACTCCATCCATCGTATCATATGATTAATGTCATGTTATATACTCAGCAGTCTTTGGTGACATGAATGACCTCTGCAATCTAAGTATGATTGGGAAGTATCTAAGTTTTATGTGTGTGACAAGAGTCTTTTCTTTATCAGTTCTGGTTTTATAATGAGAATGTCTACATGTTCTGCACTTAATCATCTCTGTATTTTCAAAATACAATATGCAGAAGTTTGGATATATGTTAATTTTTTGGTATCCTAGACGAGAGCTTTCATTATGGATTTACCAGCATAGAAGTTATCTTTTAACATATTCCTTTTAAGTAAAATGCTTCTTGCTCATTCGACAATTCTATCATAATCGACCTCACTTAACATATAATTTGACTTGATAGTGACATAATTGCAACAGTTAACAATTTACTATGATGTGTGCAACGATCTAATAATGGTTCGTCATAATCTTTTAAAATATTAAAAAATATGGTTGCGTCTGTATTAGGTTCTTTATCTATGATTGGACATTGACCAACATAAACCTAATTCATTCTCATTGCATTTATAATTATACTCCTATAAGGATTACTATTGTCATTCATAACTTCATGCATGTTGCTAGCACTAGAAGTTGACCTAACCATCTTCTCTACCATAGTACCGTGAGAAACATATGGTTCTCTATATGCATACCAACTCATATATTTCTTCATGAATTCTTTTTTATATAAGATATATCATTACAACATCTAAATCGATAAATTTTTTATTTTTACACTTATTGAATAAACATCTAATATCACCTCCACTAATATTTTTCAGATTAAATAGTGCATAATTAATAAAATTCTAAAATCCATTACAATAATCTATCATCCACAACCTTCAGGGAAAATATCAATATATTCATAAATTATCATCCATTACTTATATCAAACCTATTTAAATAATGATGACAACATATATTAATTAACTATGTAACTATATAAATTTGCAAAAATATTGGTTTATCTCAATCTTATTCAATCTATATTAATAGTTCTCTTAATTCATTATCAATTATATATCTACATAAATTTAAATTTCTACACATTTACTGAAAATTACAACTCAGCAACAAAATTAACAAAATATAAAACAAATCCATTAAATAAGTTATTATTTATTTCATCAAAAAACATCGAAGTCAAATATTCGACTTAAGTTTTATCAATTGATAAACAAATACAATTTTACAAAATCTAAAACAAGTCATAATATGTACAAATCATAAATCTATATAATAAAATTCTATGAGAAAAAAAAACTATACAACAAATAAACACCCAAACAAAATACATATAAAATATGCGAAAAGCATTAACATTTAAAAATTAGATTCAATTAAAATAATAGTAGATTTGCTTACTTATAATGGAGAGTTCTTAATAAAATTTGAATCAGAATATAGATGAAGAAAAACCGAATGTTGTGGTTACTGGATTTGTTGTAGAGTGTTGAATTGTATTGAGATGAAGGGGAGTGGGTGGCTATTTGTTGTAAAAAAATGCATAAAGTGTTAGGAGAAATTGGAGAGGGAGAAAAGGTTCGATTTCCAAATCATTAATTAAATATTTTCAATAGATATGTCGACAAAATTGTTATATCAGGCATTCTAGTGGTCATTCTATTGGTAAAAAATATTATATTACCATACGATTTATCTTTTTGAATTTCATTGTAATATCGTCTGTAATTCCATCGGTATATATCGAGGAATTATTTTTGTTGGTTTATTTACGAATGAATTTTACTGTCAGGTTAATTCTGTCTGTAAAGTCATTGGTAAAAGTTATATATTATTATATTTTTCTAATTTTTTCTTATTTCTTTTTTTTCGCACTTCAATTCCCTTGATATATACCAACAAAAAGTTTCCATTAGTTTTTACCGAGATATATAATGATAAAAAATTATTTTGGTAAAATTCATAGCAATCTACTAACGAAAATTTTTTGTTAGTGTTTATGTTTGTACTTGTCAAATTTTTCATTATAATCACCTTTAATTTTATTCAATGAAATACATTATTGAAACAAAAACTATATATTTTTTGTTGAGAAAAGGTAGATTAATAACAAAAAAAAAAAGATTACAATAGCAAATTATTTTGTTTCAATAGAATTTAAATTATTACTTCTTTTTTTATAAAAACAATTATAAGAATTTAAACTATTACTTCTTTTTTTATAAAAACAATTATTGATATAATTTAACAAAAATATTTAAATGGCTTCTGCTATACTAGATCATATGTTTCTGAGTTTTCATATTTAAAAAATTAACTATTAGCTCCTCCACGACAGAAACGGATTTCACGGCCGACCACCGTTTGACATGGTCTATCACTCTCTATATCTTCTCTTAAATTACTAAATTTCACCGACAATATTAATATTTGATACATATTAAATTTGCAAGTCGGTGGCGTGCGGTGGGAGTCCTGGTGATCAAGGTAAACTTTATGGGTTATCCTAAATATTTTAAGATTTGTCATCAGAATAAACTTAGAAATTTTTATTATTAATTTAACAAAATAAAAGCAAAGGAAGATTGAATTTACGTCATCCAAAGTATTTCTTGGTGCGGAGATTAATTGGTCTTCGGGCTCGCGTCGGCAGCAAGAATGCATGATTAATGGGAGAGAAGATGATGTTTGGGAGGTTACGAATATTGTAATCGTTATCAACGCGGTAAGCCAATTTTTCTACGTAACAAGGCAACTTTCATACAAGAAATAAAATGAATTTCTGAACCGAACACGTGGCATTTCTACCAAATCAGGTCAAACACATCTTTGACCGCTTACTTATGTCAAATGTCAAAGTTGTTGGATTGATTTCATCGAATGATTTAGATGCTTGTAGTTATCCACACGTTTGATCATGACGAACATGTGGCATGCTCTCCCATGAAAATAAATAAATAAATAAATAAAGATTGCATGTGGGCATGAAATGATCTCTGTATGGGCCTTCATATGGGGCCTAAAATGTTGTTCAATCCAAACTTGCAGGTACATCGCCCATTTACCTGGTGGGTTGGGAAAAAAATAAGTTACATATAATAATAATAATAATTTTTTATTTGAAAATATATTTTTAGAATAAAAAATAAATTATTTTAAAAAAATACAAAAAAAAATGCACGGACATCTGTCCATGCCCTAATGCTGAACCATTGAAGCTTACGAAGTGACAGAACTATATGGCCCGATCATATGGACCAAGACTCTCTGATTGATTGATGATATAGCGAAGGCCTTAAACCTCTGGCGCTACTCAGATTGATGCACCAGAAAAAGATAGCCCGAACGATGTGAGTTGCAGATTTTGGCATCCGGAAAGCAGGCGTGTCAATTCAAACAGCACAAGGTCATATGCTGGCTGCAACAACATTAATAACATGGAGCAGAAAACAGTAGATGCGTGCCAGCGCCGTGATTGAAGTTTAGCTGTAACTAGCTATCAGTATACTACAAGATCTTTGCTTGAAAATGTCCATGGATCCCAATCCCCAAGTAGTTCACATAAATATTCATTGAATCTTGAATGATTTGTTCTGGTATATTCATGTCGCACTTATGCAAACAGGAAGTATATATCAGATGATTAACTTTTCTGCTCTCATGGGGAAGGGAACACAAATCAAACAAGAAACAGATCATTAAGCCATAACCTAGCCTAATTTGGTGTTGTAACTTGGAAACACAGAACTGAAATGGAACGTACATGGAGGACATGTACTCTTCTACCTCATGTTTTTAAGGCTATCTTTTATACATCTTTCTCAGTCTTTCAAAATTGCTGGTGGACAGTGTAAGAACATATAGAGGTTGAATATATCTAATGGCAACAAAATCAAGTCTTGATTCTAACAACAAATACAGCAAGACGCTGATATGTGCAGCGTACCACCTTCACCATGCAACCACATACGTACTAAGCAGACTTATTTGATTTTAAAGATAGTATAAATTTATTTTCATATTCAGTTTTTTAAAGTCTCAATTTAGGAGAATTAAAATCAACTTTTTTAACTCTTTTACTTATCAATAAATCTATAAAAATATTATCGCATGTGTACAACATCGCAGCGATTGTCCTCCATACTCATGTGTGCGTATCTGGAAAATATGGAAAGACAAGGAATTCTTGCCTTTTATCAGTAGAAAAATTGAATGGAGTCGCCACCTAGTATTATGGTCATTAGGAACCCTAACTAGTTTTAGAGATCGGGTATGAAAACTTGTTGCATAAAGGGAAGTTATTAGTACCCTAAATACATCCTACCTAAGGTAAGCTACATTATTTTATTTGTCTAGTCAAAATCTAAGGTTTGGTCGTGTTTTTTAATTGTTGGTCCTGTTTATCTAAAATTCAAGAAAAGCCCTCCTTATCTTAATGGGGTAGAATCTAACCATTCTAACGTTGGAAAAAGATTTAATATTCGGAATACGTATTACGTATAATATTATACCCCGGATACTAAAAGACAAGCAAAATAAAATTTTTTTCATTTTTTTTGAAATTTTGGCTAATGTTCTCTTGACTTTAATAAACTGGTTATTAAAACCAAAATACATGCTAAAACATTGTTTTTTTTTATATATAAAAAAACACAATATGATTTTTTAGCTTTAAGACACTTGACTGTATGCACCAAAATATTTTTTTTCTATTTTTCAAATTTTTTTGTATTTTGAAAGTTTTGATAAAAATTAGGTATTTTAATATCAGATTTTGTATTTTTAGCAATATAAAAATACTACTTGATATTAATCAAAATAAGATAAAAAATACACAAGAAAATTGTAAAAATTCCAAAAAAAAAAATTTGAATTTTTTTTTTTAAAAAACTAAACCGGACTTGACCCAACCATTCTAGGTTAGACTCAACCCAACTGCGTGGGCTGGGTTGATGTTCGAGTCTATAACCAAAATACTGATTACATTGCTGAGCACAATGACCAGTAATTATAATTAGCTGGTTACTGTGCTCCTATAATTAGCCGGTTATTGTGACCTAACTAGTTAATTATTTCTCTTGCTGCAGAAATGTGAACATTACATGCTCTATGCAAGAGACCAACCAAAAAGACGAGAAGACAGAGAAGAGTGTTACCTAGAATGGAAGTGCTTTAGTAGCTAAGCTGACGGCGACTTGTAGTGGTGGTCGGGCGTTGTTCCAGACTGCGATGCTGCTGTTACAGTTTTGTTTTCTTCTTCCCGCTACCTTCTGCTATCTATGCCCCTCCCCCTCGTTTGTTCTGTTCGTCCCTGTTTATGGTCTGGCGGTGGCGGTACCATCTACAGCAAAGAGGCATAATGGCGGTGGCGAATAAATCCGAGCGGTGATCCTTCTTCTTTTTATCCCTTATATCTCTCAGCGTTTTTGTTTTTTTCTTCTCTTTGTTCTTTTTTTTTTTTTTGTATCTCTCTTCCTCCTCTCCTTTGTTGTTTTTTATTCTCCAAACAATCTTCCTCCCTGCTTCTCTCAAGTCTCATCGGCTGTCTTATCAAAATTTTTGTTGTTTTACATTCACAAACTCTTCTCACTCCGTCTGCGTGCCTATTTGTTTTTTTTAAAACCAAAATCCTTCCCCCTCATATTGTCTATTTTCTTTCCCCTTTCGCTCCCCTCTGTTCTGTCTTCCCCACTCTTTGTCTTTCGCTTTTTTTCTTCGTCTTTTCCTCCAAAATCCCCCCTTGTAATATTTTTCTCCGGTCGTTCCCTGTTTTCTCTTCTCTATTCTTTCCCCTGTTTTTTTTTCTTCTCGGTGTTGTCGTTCTCTCTTTTTTTTACTCTCCAGCTCCCCCCTCCTTTACTTCATCTCTCTTCCTCTATTTATAAGCAGGAAGAGAGAGAAGCCACCCTTCCCTATCTTATCAAGGCGCAGGGCTGCACCAGGGTGGTGTGGAGTGGCTTCTGCACAGCCACCCCCCCCACTG
>NW_011501385.1:25171-45075 GCF_000495115.2 Populus euphratica
GTGGGGGGTGCCCCCTACCCACCCCCCCCAACCACTGCAGGGTATGGCTTCTTTCTCTCTTTTTACATGATGGCAAGTGAGGGTGTTCATGGTTGCATTTAATGGTGGCAGGGTATGGGACGAGTTGTGTTTTTCTTGGCTAGTGAGGGTAGAGAGAGAGGGAAATAGTGGCGTTACTCGGAACATAATAGCCTTTTCTTCCCTTATTCTCTGCACGTGCAGAGGAAGAAAATTTATGGTGCTGTTCAAAACAGTACCGTTTGCTTCTTTCTTTCTTTTTTTTTTTAGTTTTTTAGATTAATGTGGGTGTCCGGGCCAGCTTGCGCGCACCACGACTAATCCCACGGGCCCTGAAGTTAACAACCATGTAAGCCTCCAGTGGCCATCATATGAGCAACCAAGGACTCGAACCTGAGACCACAAAGGGAGCAAACCCCTTGATCTCAAGTCCTTACCACTTGGCCACCACCTAGATGGTTATTCTTTTTTTTTTTTTTAATAGTACATGAAACGGTATTGTTTGCCCAAAGATATCGTTTCATTTAAAAGAAAATGATGTCAAAATATATCAATTTCAAATCAGTCTTCCAATTTGCTCACGTTTTGCATTTTGATCCTTTGTCTCGGATTTCTTTAATTAAGTCCCCGATTAACCAACAAACTTCAATATTTATATAACTAAGTCTTGATTTGACCAAATTAACTCTTCAAAATTATAATTTGACCCTATAACTTTAATTCCTTCCAATTAAAGCCTAAGTTAATTTTTCTTGTAATCAAACCTCTTTCATAAATTCAATTAAACCTTCAATAAAATTTAATTGAGTCTATAAATATTTGATTTTATACTTTACCCTCTCAAATCAAATTTTCTTCATCAACGGGGCTCTCATCAGTCAATGGTGTACTATCAAATTTCAATTTTTATATTTTTAACTCTCCTCAACCAATTTTAACCATTTTCTGAGCACTTTGGCATCCTCTTTTCACTGCTATTATTTTTTATATATTTTTATTGATTTGTTTTCCTTTTTTTTATGCGAGGACCCAAAAATGGGTTACAACAGATGCCCCCTCTTTATAATACGTACAAAGTAAAGACTTTGCGTAGTAAGTTTTGTAAAGATAAACAAAAATAAACTTCCAAAACAGATCCCCTCACGAAAATGGGTTACGACAAGTGCCTAGAGGAATATTTGAAGATGTGTTAGTACAAGTCGATAAATTCATTTATCTTGTGGATTGTGTTGTCTTGGACACACAACCTGTTAAAGCATGTAATTCATTTCCTGTTATTTTAGGACGTTCATTACTTGCAATTTCTAACGCCTTGATTAATTGTAGGAATAGACTGATGATCATTTGAAAACATGACATTAGAGATGAATATTTTCAATATTTGCAAGCAACCTGGAGATGATAATAATTTACACGAAGTAGATCATATTGAAGAATTAGTTTATGATCAACTTGAATCTACTTTAAGTAAAAATAGGTTGGATGAATCTGAAGATTTACAAATGATTTATTCTCAGGAAGAAATCATAGATGAAAAATGCACTGAAAATATTGATGCAGATCTTTTGTCAAAAGTGACAACAAATTCGACATCTAACATCACACCAATTAATGATTACTTTCCTAACGAATCCTTACTTTCTCTTAGTCCAATGTCCTGGTATGATAACAATATCAATTTTCTAGCTTCAGATGATTTGTCAACTCATTAGAGTTCCTAAGATAAAGAAAAGTTTTTGAATGAAGTGAAAACATTTTATTGGGATGACCTGTACTTATTCAAATATTGTCCTGATCAAATGTTTCAAAGATCCATTCCTGACAATGATGTATGTAGTGTCATTAAATGTTGTTACTTTGAAGCATGTGGGAGTCATTTCTTGTCAAAAAAATAGTTGCGACAATCTTTTAAAATGGATTTTATTGGCCCACCATGTTCAAGGACACGTATGCATTCTGCAAAACTTGTGAAAATTGTCAAAAAGTTGATGTTGGTTAAAAAGTTTTGTTTTATAATTCTCGACTCTATTTATTCCGTAGAAAGCTAAGATCAAGATGGAGCAGTCCATTTATTGAGAAACATGTGTATCCTTATGGGGCCTTTGATATTGAGAATCCAAAAAATAACAATGTTTTTGAGGTAAATAAACATTGTTTGAAAGCTTACTTTGATAATTTTCCTAGTGAAAATGAATCAACTAGTTTGAATGATCTTGTAGATAAAGGTTGATTATTTTGTTTTTCTCATATTATTTTTGTGTTTTTTTTGTGACTCTTGGTTTACTAGTCTCTCTCACCCTAGATAAATAATGGATAACGGTACTTCATAACTCTTAAGTTGGTTCTTTCAGTTTTCCATGATAACTTATATATGTGTATATATTTGTTTAATTCCTTGTTCCTTCTCTTCTCTTTGCATTTCTTTTCCACTTCTCATCTTAAAAAATGGACACCACTCTTGAAAATTTGAAAAAGTATTTTCCCGCTTTGCCTCAAAATGCGATTACAAAATTTTACCCAGCTAGGTGTGCAAGATTGAGGTTGTTAATGAACCATAGAATTCCTGAAAAGATTCGCTGGTTAATTGAAGCAAAGTTTTGATTATCAGGTGAGTCTTCCAATTCTTTCATTCCATACATGCCTAGAATAAGTAAAAGTACTTTTGTAAAGAAACATTGTGCAAAATGACTGAAAGTCTGCCATCAATGTGCCAAATGGACTTGCAATGTACAATGTCGTTCTTTAGTAATGGTATCTATAAACTGTGAAGATAAAATACTATTCATTAAGGATGACCTGAGTAAGGGGTCTTTAGATAATCTTCTATTGACTCTTGAGACGCATCCTAGTGCAGATGTGCATCGTGCAATTCATGATTTATGGCTACTATTACATAAAGAACATGCTCGATATAGTCTTGGGAATCTGACTAAAAAAGACCATGTTTGCTTGTTTTTAAGAAAACTGGATGGGAAGCCTATCCCCGATCTCTAGAGGGCGTTTAAACCATTCTTGAACGTAAAGCCAAGGGAAGTTATGAGCCACAATCACAATTGCAATTTAATTTTTAGTTTGTAAAAACTTTTTTCTTTTGGTTTTATTAATAACATAATATTTGTGTTTTGTTATTTCTTATATTTGTTTAAGTCTGTTTCAGGTTTGTTAGTGTTCGGTGTTTTAAGTGATGTCTTCTATACTTTATCTTTCTACCTTAGAACATTAAGAACAATGTCTTATTTTGGTTGGGAGGAAAGGGTAGTAGTTGATATTTTAAAAAAGTTAACTAATTGTGTTTTCTATTTCATAAATCATGTGCAAAATTGTTGTTATTAGGATGACAAAGTAAAGGAGCTCTTTTGTTAAAGTAATTCTTGAGATGCATCTTAGTAACTATTCTTAACAATGTCTATCATAATACTTCTTGAAATATTCAGGTTTACAAACTCTCACATTGTTATCACTTAATTCTGCTCATATACTCATTTAACATGTATTCTTAAATCTTAATTTTCACACATATACGTTAACATATGATTGTGGGTTGCACATTGGATTATTACATTATTTATGTTCTTTTGTTAAAGGTAACAACTAAGGGAAAGGGATAATATATAATTTGAAAAAAAAAGAAAAAAATAATGATAATAAAAATATAGATAAGTTTGGTTTCGTAGCCTTCCTAACCTAAGCAATTAAGCCCAAAGGGGTATCTTAACACCTGATACCCTAAAATCAACTGACCTGGAAGCTATTGGCCCAACGCTTGTTACATGGGTTGAGGAGAAAAGCTTAAGGAAATCAAACATTGCACTATTTACGAATCAGTATCTGCAACCCGAGTTACTAAGCTCATAGGGGTATCTCAACACCTAATGCCCTAAGACTAACTGGTCTGGGAGTCATTAGTTGAAAACTCATTACATGGGTTAAAGATGCATTTGTGTTTTAATATATATATATTTAAAAAAAAACAAGAAGAATAAAAAAAATCCCAAAACATAAATATTATGCTATTAATAAAACCAAAAGACACAAGTTTTTACAAACTAGAACTCAAATCGCAATTGTGATTGTGGCTCACATCTTTCTTTGGTTTTACATCCAAGAATGGCTTAAATGCCCTCTATGGATCGGGGATAGGCTTCCCATCCAATTTTCTTAAAAACCGGCAAACAAGGTCTTTTTTAGTCAGATTCCCAAAACTATGTCGAGCATGTTCTTTATGGAATATTGGCTATAAATCATGAATTGCACGATGCACATCTCCACTAGGATGTGTCTTTAGAGTCAATAGAAGATTATCTAAAGACTCCTTACTAAGGCAATCCTTAATGAATAGTATTTTATCTTCACAGTTTACAAATAGCATTCCTAAAGAATGACATTGTGCATTGCAAGTCCATCTGGCATATCGATGACAGACTTTCAGTCGTTTTGCACGACGTTTCTTTGCAAAAGTGTTTTTACCTGTTCCAAGCATGTGTGAAATGAAAGAATTGGAAGACTCACTTGATAATCGGACCTTTGCTTTAGTTAACCAGTGAATCTCTTCAAGAATTCCATGGTTCATTAACAACCTCAATCTTGCACACTTATCTCGGTAAATTTTTGTAATCGTATTTTGAGGTAAAGCAGGAAAATATTTTTTTAATTTTTCAAGAGTGCAGTCTATTTTTTAAGATAATAAGTGAAAAAGAGATGCAAAGAGAAGAGAAGGAACAACGAATTGAACAAATATATACACAAATATCAGTTATAATGGGAAACTGAAAGAACCCACATAAGAGTCACAGAGTACCATTATCTGCTATTTAACCGGTATGAGAGAGACTAGCAAACCAAGAGTCATTAAAAAAAAATGTGAAAAAAACAAAATAATCATTCTTTATCTATAAGATCATTCAAACCAATTGATTCATTTTCATTAGGAAAATTATTAAAGTAAGCTTTCAAATGATGTCCATTTACCTTAAAAATATTATCATTCTTTGAATTCTCAATATCAAAGGCCCCATAAGGATACACATGTTTCTCAATAAATAGACTGCCCCATTTTGATCTTAGCTCTCTAGGAAATAAATGAAGTTGAGAATTATAAAATAAAACTTTTTTACCAATATCAACGTTTTGACAATTTTCACAAGTTTTGTAGAATTCATGTGTGTCCTTGAACATGGTGGGCCAATAAAATCTATTTTGAAAGATTTTTGCAGCTCTCTTTTTTTACGAGAAATAACTCTCATATGCTTCAAAATGATAAAGTTGAATGACACTACTTACCTTATTATCAGGAATACATCTTTGAAATATTTGATCAGGACAATATTTGAATAAGTTAGGGTCATCCCAATAAAAGTTCTTCACTTCTTTCAAAAACTTTTCTTTGTCTTGGGTACCCCAATCAGCTGGAAAATCTCCTGAAGCAAGAAAATTAATATTTTATCATACCAAGGCATTGGACTAAGAGAAAGTAAGGATTCATCAGGAAAGTAATCATCAATTGATGTGATGTTAAATGTTGAATTTATTGTCACTCTTAATAAAAGATTCGCATCAATATTTTCAGTGGTTTTTTCATCTGTGATTTCTTTCTGAGAATAAATCATTTACACATCTTTAGATTCATCAAGCTCTATTTTACTCATGGTAGATTCAAATTGATCATAAACTAATTCATCAATAAGATCTACTTCTTGTGAATCATTATCATCTCTAGGTTGTTTGCAAATGTTGAAAATATTCATCTCCAATGTGATGTTTCCAAATGATAGCTTCATTAGTCCATTCCTACAATTAATCAATGCATTAGAAGTTGCAAGAAACAAACGTCCTAAAATAACAGGAAATGAATTACATGCTTCAACAGGTTGTGTATCTAAGATAATAAAATCCACAAGATAAATGAATTTATCGACTTGTACTAACACATCTTTAATTATTTCCTTTAGGCACTTTTACATATCTATCGGCAAGTAAAAGAGTTACAAAAGTTGGTTTTAACTCACCTAGATTGAGACTTTGAAAAACTAAATATGGAAGTAAATTCAAACTGGCTCCAAGATCAAGGCTTTTTCAATTTTATGTTCTCCAATAAAGCAAGAAATTATAGGACAACCAGGGTTTTTATATTTCAAAACATTATTATTCTGAAGAATGGCACTTACTTGTTTGGCTAAAAAGGCTTTCTTTTTCACATTCAGTTTCCTCTTCACAGTGCATAGATCTTTTAAAAATTTAGCTTAGAAAGGAATCTGTTTAATAGCATTCAGCAAAGGTATATTGATCCTTACCTGTTTAAAAGTTTTAAAGATTTCAGAATTGTGATTGACTTTGCTTTGTTTGGTCATGACATGAGGAAATGGAAGTGCTGGCGGAGAATCAGTCGTTTCTTTGCAATTTTTAGATTCAACCCCTTCCTTACCATAAGAGATTGACTCATCATCTTTCTCACAAGATTCAAGAATGGGTTTTTTAATAACCTTACCACTACGAAGAGTAGTGACTGATTTGACTTGATCCATGCGTTAGCTTCCGAACCTACTTGCATTTGCATTGTATTGCCACTTGGGATTTTATTATGGTTGAGATGAAAACTTACCTCTCTCGTAGAAACTGAGAGTAGATGCCAATTTTGCAAGAGTATCTTTAAAATCTGTCATGTTTTGAGCAAGTTGAGTATTGATTATCTCTTGCTTTTCAATGAATGCATGCAATGTTTCCTCAAGATTTCTTCTAGAAGGTGAAGTATAAGGAGGTGCATATCCATGAGAATTTTAAAAATTATGGTGTGCTTGAAATAGTGGTTGTGAAGTTTTTACATTGTTATTATCACTCTTCCAACTGAAATTTGAGTGATTTTTCCAACTAGGGTTGTATGTTTGTAAGTATGGGTTGTGGTTGGCTCTTTGGAAACTGTTTAAAGCATGGGCTTGTTCATGGAGACATTCCTTAAAAAAAGGCAAGGTTGGACAGTTATTGGCTGAGTGTTTATTTGTTTCACACATTTGACACACAATATTTTCAACAAATTTTAATTGACCACTCTTTTTCAATTCTAGTTCCTCGACTTTTCTAGCTAAAGATGCAAACTTGGCTTGGAGGTCATGATCTTCCCTAAGATTGTACATACCTCCACTAGATGTATGAGGTTGAGTTTTACTCGGTGCCTCATAAGTACCCGCAGTGTCCCAATTTTAAGCATTTTCAGCTAACAAGTCTAAGTACTTCATTGCTTCATTAGGGTCTTTTTTCAAAAGTTCCATCGCATATCAATTTAACCATTTACCTATCTCTAGGTGTTAAACCCTCATAAAAATATGAACCAATCTCCATGTTTCAAAACTATGATGAGGGAAAGTATTAAGTAAGTCTCGATACCTATCCCAATATTAGTACAATGTTTCTCCTGGTTTTTTAGTGAAATTAATGATTTGTATTTTGAAAGAGTTTGCTCTGTGAGATGGAAAAAACTTCTTTAAAAACTATTGTTGCATTTCATCCCAAGCACGAATGGATCCTGGTCTTAAATTTTGTAGCCATGTTTTAGCTTTATCTTTTAATGAAAAAGGAAAAAGCTTTAATCTGATGGTGTTCATGCTACAATTTAAGTCATTATAGGTGTTACAGACATCCTCAAATTTCCTTAAATGCAAGTATGGATTTTCTAAATCTAAGCCATGAAAAGAAGGTAAAAGTTGAATAATGTCTAGCTTAAAATTAAAATGAGATGCATCAGGAGAAAAAACTATACATAATGGTGCACTTATTCTTATGAGATTCATGTGGTCTCTAAGTGTTTTAGCACGGTTATTCTTATTATTCTCATTATGAAGTGATTGATTATCTTCTTCGACCATATTTTCTGAAAATGATGAGGATACCCTACAAAGTTTACCACTTAATGTACATGACCACACTCTCATGCACGTGTAGGAATAGAATAAAAAGAAGAAAAAACAAAAAAAATAAAATAAAGTTATATACAACAAAAATAAAAAGAGAAAATAAAATAAATACTATAATTTGTACAAGAACTTACCTCCCCGGCAATAATAACAATAAATGTCAAGGTTAGAGGATTCACTAATGTTATGTCAAACAAGTATAGTATAAACTCTTATTATTCAATTGGAAAGTACGCATAAAGGAGGTTCTAATCAGATTAAAAATTGTTAACATGATTACATTAGTTATCTTATTCGATTAATACTAATACTTGTAAATCTCGTCAAGCATTCATGATTATAACTTATATTAACAACATATCAAGTTTCTTTCATAACTTAGGTGTTGGGTATACCATACAGTATAGGCTATGAAAGTGCCAAACATTTGTTATACCAAGTGTTATACAACATAAATCTATATTAGTCATTTAACAAGCAAATTATTAAAGAGTGAACAAGATAATAAATAAAAAATATGTTAGTATCAAACATTAAAGTTCATATTAAGTTTACACTATATTTATTCTTACACCATTAGTATAACCTTTTTCACCTTGACATAATAAACTTAGCTAAACATAAAGAAAGAAAGAAAAATAAATAAACAAAATATAAATATAAATAAGATAAAAGTTAACAAAGTAAATAAAAACAAATCTTAAGCATTACAAAAATACAAAGAGAGAAAGCAAGAGCATGATCTTGATCTGGAAACCAAGATGTCTAAATGCATGGCAAATGCCTCCTTTTATAGGTCAAAATTAGGAACTATTGACTTGATGAATAATTGATTAGTGGGTGGCTATCTCTTGACTTGGTAACAATCCTTATTTTCTCTTGTCTGCCCAAAACATCATTAAAAATGTTAGGATTGGAACCACTTGAAAACATAAAAGTTGTAGGAAATTATCTCAGCTTTCCAGGAAAACGAATGGAGGTCATTTGAACTTCTAGAACTCCAAATATAGGCCAAACACTAAACAGTACGCGGGCTATAGGACAAATTCGAACTTCTTTATTGTTGCTATAATTTGAACTTGAAAATGACTTTTTAAATTTTAGGCTCCATATGGAAGTTGTAAGCGTATATCTTACCTTTCTATCCATATAAAATAGACCTAAATCCGAGATCTACAACTCCAGATATGACCCAATTACCGAACAGTGTTCTGGTTTGAACTGCACCGGCATCTCTTTTCTAAGTTTGGCCATCTCTTTGTCCTTTCTATTTCAGTTCTTAAACTCATTAATCAATCCTTTCATTTATGTGATAGGCCTGCATTTAAAATGAAGATTTACCATAAATTAAAGGTATCTTATATTATTAGATATGTTATTATAAAACATGCTTTAGTTAAAGAGTTATTAATACTTCAAGTGCAAAATGATGATAAACCTTGATAAAAATACACTTTTAAGTATTAATCATGATGCATTACATTATACCAAATATACCTTGAGTACTTAACATGTTCATTCGCTAGTTCATTTTGTCTTTCTTGAAATACTAATAATGAATAACCTAAAGGCCTTGAATTGTAGGTGCCAAAATAATGGTCCATTACTAATTTGCTAAGATACTTGGATGAATTCAATTTTTAGGACCATTCCAATTAACTAAAGTACAATAATGCTCCTATAAATTTATTAATATTCCACCTTCATCCCTTTAGTTTTACATTTCCTAACATTATCTCTGTAGTTTTTAAGAAGTTTCAATGTTATTGATATCTTGGGATTAAATAGATCACTTTTTTTTTATCATCTTTTTTTCAAAGAAGCTGGAATGTATAAGGGCAAAATATAGTTTACTTGAGTTCAAGTTACAACTCCTTTTTTGCTGTTAAAATAATAATTTTAGTGGATGATGATGAAATCATTAAAACACGTTAGATAGAATATTAGGTTTTCATAGTTGCGTCTTACTAGTGTATTGATAGCTTAAATGTAGACTTTTCTTTAGCTTAGTTGTTCTCATAATATTAACTAGTTCCAGTAAAAACAAAAAATACTTTGATATTAAAATTAATAAATATAAAAATATAAAATAATATATAAGAGGAGAAAAATAAAATAAACTTGTACATATTTGGATGTAATGGCTAGAGAATGTGTAACTTGGCTTTGCTAGGCTAGGTTATGACATAATGCTTTATATACGTAGTTAGAATTGTGTGCATTGCACCCTTTTCATTACTTATAGCCTAGTTTTTTATGGCTATTTTTTTATGGTTTAATATTCTCTAGATTACTAGTGACTAGGTGTATTTATACACATAGGTCTTGGACATTGTAGATGAAGGAGATATATTATTAGTGGAGAAATTGATGAGAGTTTAGAATAATTAGGGGGTTTAACCTATAGGTTAGCCAATCCTATATATATATATAGGATTGATGAGAGTTGAGAATAATTAGGGGGTTTAACCTATAGGTTAGCCAATCCTATATATATATATATATATATATATATAGGAAAGATGGAGGTTACCACACAAGAGTATGACTACAACATTTTCTATATATAATATTTTCTATACATGTACGTTCTATAATATGCCCCCTCAAACTGAGGGTGGAGGAGCAACCTTAAACTTAAAACAAAAGGCAGTAAACGAGACATAAGGAAGTGGCTTAGTAAAGACATCTACTAGTTGATCCCGAGAGGAAATAAAATGAATCTGAATCTCTTTCTTCATTACTCTATCTCAGACAAAATAATAATCAACCTTAACATGTTTTGTTCGAGAATGGAAAACAAGATTCATAGACAAATAAGTGGTACCAATATTATCACACTAAATGGTAGGAGTAGAAACAGATAGAATCTAAAGATTTGTCAATAAATACTGAAGCCAAATAACCTTAGCAATACCATCAGCTAAGGCTTTGTACTCTGTTTTAGTAAAAGAACGGGTGACACTACCAAAAGATTGATATCTTCTTCCAAGTGCAAGAATGTCGAAGTAATAAATAACTCGGCAAGACTAGGGTCGAACCACAAGGAAGTTAATTATATAAATTATAGATAACAATAATATAACAACAACAACAATAGTAACAATAGTAGTAGTAGTAAAAGTAGTAGTTGTAGTAGTAGTAGTAATGAAGAAGAAGAAGTTGATGAAAACTTTGAGATGGAAGATTAACATAAGGATTAAACAATGATAACAACAAATGTTAAGGTTAGAGAATCTACTAATGGTATGTCAAACAAGTAAAGTATAAACTCTTATTATTCAATTGAAAACCACACACAAAGGAGGTTCCAATCAGATTATAAATTGTTAACATGATTACATTAATTATCTTATTTGAGTAATACTAATACTTGTAAATGTTGTCAAGCATTCATGATTATAACTTATGTTAATAACAAATCAAATTCTTTTCATAGCACAGGTGTTGGTTATACCACACAGTATGGGCTATGAAAGTGCCAAGCATTTGTTGTACCAAGTGTTATATAATATAAATCTAGATTAGTTATTTAACAAGCAAATTATTAAAGAGTGAACAAGATAACAAATACAAAACATGTTAGTATCAAACATTAAAGTCCATGTTAAGTTTACAATATACTTATTCTTACACCATTAGTGTAACCTTTTCACCTTGACATAATAAACTTAACTAAACATAATGAAAGAAAGAAAAATAAATAAACAAAACTAGAACGTAAATAAGATAAAAGTTAACTAAGTAAAGGAAAGGAAATGAAAGGCATGAACAAGATATTAATGAAAGCAAAACTTAAGCATTACAAAAATACAAAGAGAGAAAGCAAGAGCATGATCTTGATCTGGAGACTAAGATGTCTAAATGCATGGCAAATGTCTCCTTTTATAGTCCAAAATTAGAAACTATTGATTTGATAACTAATTGATGAGTGGGTGGCCAATTCTTGACTTGTTGACAATTCTTATCTTCTCTTGTCTGCCCAAAACATCATTGATAACGTCAGGATTGGAACCACTTGAAAACATGAAAGTTGTAGGAAATTATCTTAACTTTATAAAGAAAAAAATAAAGGTCATTTGGACTTTTAGAACTCTAGATATGGGCCAAACACTGAATAATGTTCTAGTTGTAGGACAGATTCAAGCTTCTTTGTTGTTGCTACAATTTGGACTTGAAAATGACTTTTTTAAATCTTGAGTTCCATATGAAAGTTGTAGGCCTATGTCTTACCTTTCCTGCATTTAAAGTGAATATTTACCATAAATTAAAGGCATCTTATATTATTAGAAATGTTATTATAAAACATGCTTTAGTTAAGGAATTATTGATACTTTAAGTGCAAAATGATGATATAAAACCTTGATAAAAATGCACTTTTAAGTACTAATCAACAAGCAACTATAGTTGCTTACTAATTTCTATAAAATCGATAGTAGCTTTGGATAAAAAAAACAAAGGATATGGCATATGGCAGTATAGTATCTTTGGATGTAGAAATAGGAGTATCAACAGGTTTGTAAGATAATATACCAACCCAAGTGAGGATGTCAAGTTTATATTTATACTATATGTAGAAATAGGCAGTATATTTATCTTTGGATAACATCCTCACTTGGGTTTGTAAGATAATCAGTTGAGGGACTAGTCTGCACTGCATATACTAGTGAAGTTATGGTAGAATCAGGTTGTTCTACTTCAAAAGATTTGAGAACATGCATATCTGGTGATGGGAACCTGTTTTTATATAATTATCATTGGAAAGACAAGCATATGGTGACAATATAACAGTGCTAGATACTGAGGAAAGGGTGGTAGAATTTGTGGCCAATGGGTGGGCTATTAGAGCACGACAAAGGGCAAAACTGGGTTACTGTTGGAGCTGGTTTCGGAAGTAGTAGGCTAAAAAAGTAGAGGAGGGTTCAAGGATGGAAGATATGCAAGTTGTGTGGAGGATACTGATGAATGTATTACCTGGTCATTATTCGTAAATGGAAAGACATTTTCATATAAATGAACATGAAGAGACATAAATATGATGAGATGTTAAATCAAGACAATGATAACCAAGATGAGATGGGCTATATCCTAAGAACACACATGGAAAGAACTGGAAATCTAATTTATGAGCATGATATAAATGCAAAAAAAGGAAACAAAGACTCATAAAATAACTCAAAAAATTATAATTAGGAGTATGACAAAACAGACATTCAAATGGAGATTTATTTTGGAGAACAAGAATAGGCATGTGATTAATAAGATATAGTGATGATTCAAAAACATAGTTCCAAAATCACAATAGTGCACTACATTTGCTTAAAAGGGTTAAGCCAATTTTGACAATATGTCGATGACAATGTTCAACAATGTCATCTTGCTCATGAGTATGAGGATAGATTAACTGATGATGAATACTAATGGTCTAAAAGAATTTATTTAACTTACGATATTCATCGCCCCAATTAGTTTGAACAAATTTAATTTTAAGTGAAAATTGACACTCAACAAGTGTTTGAAAACATTGAAAAGTGGAATACACATTAGATTTGGCAATAAGTGGATAATACCATATATGTTTGGTATGCGCATTAACAAATATAACAAAGTAATGAAAGACATCAAAAGAAAACATAGGGGCAGGACCCTAAACATCACTAAATATTAAATCAAATAGGGCAGAAGTTTTGTGACATGTAGGTCGTAATGATTGACATGACAACTTGCTTAAAGGACAATCTTGACACTAAGTAAGAGAATGTCTAAAAGTACATATGATTTTATTACCAAAAACTAACAAATTTAAAATGCGAGGGGATGGATGACCCAAACGATGATGTCACGGGTTGGTAGTCACGGAGATGCAAGAAGACCAAAAAGATTGAGAAACTAATGTGACAGAAGACTCAAAGATGACATAAAGACCATCATTACTTTGATCGAAAAGGAGAACTTTTTTGTCATTAGATCCTTGACATAAAACATAAAAGCATGAAATTTAAAATAAATATGATTATCATGATAGAATTTTTGAACAGATAACAATGGTTTGGTAATATAAGACATATGGAGAACATTAGATCATGTAAAAATACATTTTGAGGAATGTAACGTAGTATGTCTAATATGGAATATCTCAAGGCCTTTACCGTCACTAACATACAAATAATCATTATTAAGATAAGGTGCAGAATTGATAAAATTTGCAAGATCAAGTGTGTCTTGTTGATTTGCATTGGCATTGGGGAACCAAGTTACGGTAGAAACATTCCCAACAATAAGGTGAGGAACGGGTTGCTAGGTACTGTTGTGAAACTAGAGATAATAGGGAACTATGTGACAAAAACTGGAGCATAATTGGTAGCATACTGCTATCCAGACCACTGCCTAGCCCCTAAGTTGTGCCTAGTCCGCTACCAATTCTTTGGTCGCCAATTTATAACAGATTGGCCCCTATTCTGGTGAGTGTAACAATTGTTGTTGAGACACCAATTACCTCGAAAGTGACTCCTGTTGCAACTGAATTTTGAGTTATGATGAGATATAACAAGATAAGTAAGGGAATGTAGTATTGGAGAAGACTGTATAGAGGGAGCAACATCCATGAAATGAAAGGAGTTCTTGTGCAGAAATTCATGGGTAAGAAGGTGGTTGTGAAGATCAGCATATGACATCGATTTTTCCTTGGTTATGAGACTCGTTTCCAAGTCTTTAAACTCACCATGAAGGCTACGAAACATATTGAGATTGAAGTTTTCAAGAGACATGGGGTGAACAGTAGCAACCAATTCATCAAATAACAATTTGGCTTGTTGCATGTAAATACTAACCAATAAGTCTCCTTGTTGAAGGTCTTGAAATGAGCCATGTAGTTGTATGATGCGAGAATTAAACAAAGATGCAAACACTTTCTCAATAGTGCGCCAAACATAATACGAGGTAGAACAATCTACCATGAGATGCAACATATCTATAGAGAGAGAGGAGTGTAATGCACTCAAAATAAATTGATCATGTAGCTTTCACCAAAGAAAAGAAGGGTTGATTATAGAGGAAGAATAAGTAGAACTGTCAAAAACATGAGATGGAGGACACGATACTTAGTCATCAACAAAGTGAAAAACATCTTGATCAAGAAGATAGAGTTTTATCTGCATTCGTCAATAAAGATAATTTGTGTTCATAAGTTTCAATGAAATAACTTGATAGGTGTTTGATAAGAAATAATAACTGGAGTATATGTTCTTATAAGGTGCAAAGGAATGGTAGAAATTTGTGAGATTGAATTAGAGACATGTTTTGCAAGTGGAGGCATCTGTTATGGAGCAAAGAGGCCACCGGCAACAACTTGTAAATGACTAATTAGTTGTGCTGCACCATTGGTGGTGAGGGAGAAGTCGACGGCAGTAGTAGAATCCATTTAAGAAAAACATAAAGAAGGTTGGCTACAAAGGGGGAGAAGGAGAAAAGAGTTTTGACGGCAAAAGGCTTTGATAGTCAGTTGAAAATAATTAGGAGGCTTAACCTATTAATTAACCAACCCTTTCTATATGTGTGTGGGGTGGAGCAATATACAATTAGAATGGTGGGGATTACCACACAAGAGTATGATTGCAATATTTTCTAGATAGGTGCATTCTATAATAATGAGATACCTTGGGGTAGATATGGTGACTATGTTGGTTATTGTGTCATGCTAAGTATGCTATTGGTGAAAATGTTAATAAAGGATAATATCATCGGTGAAGAAAATGGTGTCTGCTATACCCAAAAAAATTTGTGTGTATAGAAAAATAAGCATATAAAAAAATTATACGCATAGGTAATGGTAACTCTAAAAATGAATTCAGAGGTGTGCCAGGGCAAGACTAGAAAGACTAAGGTTGGTATTGGCATAAGGAAAAAAAATTCCAACCATTTAATATGGCTTAAATAGTTGGGAAATTTTTTTTTCTTTGGTATTATAAACTCCCCCCAAGTCTTTTAAACAATCATGCTTAGACTTTAATTGGAAAACATGGAGAAGAAAATACTTACTATATAAACATCACCTTTATATGTATGAAAAATGCTACCTTTGACTTTTATTTATGTGGGAGTTTTTTTCTATAAGGAAGATGAGTTTTCAACAAGTTTAAGTAGAGACATATTATTGTATAGAAAATAAAAAATGCTTTATGATCATAAAAACAGTGTGTAAGAAGATGTAATATAGAGATTTAGTAATTTGAATGGAGATTACCAATGATTAGAAAACATAACAAATACCTTAGTTTATATTGACAAACAAACAACGCAATTTACCTTAGGTAAGGTATACTAGGGGTGAAACGTCCTCCTTATATATAACTAGTACCTTTATTGAGACTCTGAGACTAGTTAAGGTTCCTAGTAACTAAAATACTAGGCATTAACTCCATCCTATTTCTATTGATAAGAAACAAGAATTCATTGTTCTTTCCTCCATTACCATTTAGATCTCGCTTCGGGAGGACAATTGCAATAATGTCCAAAGTGTTTATAAACTTACATCCTTCTATAAATAGTTTATTAGAATTTTTAATTCCTTGATTGTGTATTGACACAATTAAAAGATTAATGTCTTATCCCAAATACAAGAGTGTCGAAATAATAAATAACCTGACAAGATCATAGTTGAATCACAGAGAGGTTAACTATATAAATTATAAATAATAACAATAATAATAAGTTAGAGAGGACTTTAAGATGTAAGATTAATGTAAGAGTTAAACAATTATAAAAACAAATGTCAAGGTTAGAGGATCCACTAATGGTATTAAAAATAAATGTAATATAAACTCTTTTTATTACTTAACTGAAAACCACATACAAAAAAGATTCCAATCAGATGATTTGTCACTAATAGCTCATTATAAATTGTTAACATGATCACATTAATTATTTTATTTAAGTAATAACAAACTTTTAAATATTGTTAGGAATTCATGATGCTAACTTATGTTAACAATAATTCAAGTTCCTTTCATAGCACAGGTATAGGTTATACCATATGGTTGGCTATGAAAGTGTCAAGCATTTATTGTACCAAGTGTTATATAATATAAATCTAGATTAATCATTTAACAAGCAAGGTATTAAAAATTAATAAGATAAAAATGATAAGACATGTTAATAAAAAATTTTCTTGGATGTAAGCATTGAAGTTTATATTGAGTTTATATTATACATATTCTAACACCAATATGGAAACCTTTTCATCTTGACATATTAAACTTAGCTAAACATTATAAAGAAGAGAAACATAAATAAACAAGATGAAAACATAATTATATAAGTATAGTAAAGGAAACGAAAGGCATAAACAAAATATTAATGAAACTATAACATGAAATAAAACTAGAATATTAAAACTAGAATATTAAAACTACAAGGAAAGAAAGCAAAGAAATGATCTTGATATGAAAACTAAGATGTCTAAATATATGACAAATGCCTCCTTTTATAGGCTAAATGATCTTGATATGAAAATTAATGATTTGATGGTTAATTATTAAATAGGTGGCCACCTCTTGAATTGGTGACAACCCTTATCTTCTTATCTAAATAAAACATGATTACTAACATCAGAATTTGAACTGATAGTCTCACGAAAGTTCTAGGAATTTGTCTCAGATTTCCAATAAAAAATAAATGAGCTTATTTAGACTTATATAACTGGAGATATGGACTGAACACTAAACAGTGTTGAGACTGCAAGATAAATTTGGACTTTTTTTTATGCTAAGATTTGGATTTCCAAATAGAAGAATTGAGTTATAGACTCTCATGAATGTTTTAGGCCTATTTCTCAACTTTCTAGCCATATAAACCAAATTAAAATCCAAGATCTACAACTCCAAATATGACCCAATGACTGAATAGTGTTCTAGTTTGAATTAAATCAGTTTCTTTTTTCTAAGCTTAGCTTCTTCTTCTTTTTTTGTTCTTTCACTTTCAATAGTTAATCACATCAATCAACCCTTTGAATTGTGAGATATACCTGCATTTAAAATAAACATTTACCATAAATTAAAGCTATCTTATATTATCAAATATGTTATTATAAAATATGCTTAAGTTAGGAAATTTAATGACACTTTAAATACAATATGATGATATAAAGCTTTACTGAGAATGAACTTTTAAATACTAATCATGTATATTACTAAGTGCCTAAAAGGCATACTTTCTTATGGATTGAAGAAGCAAAAGTAAATTTTTAGTTAGTGAACTAGAAGATAATTGAGGCTCATGTGTTAACATTCTTTAATTTTGATAAGTGGTTTGAGGTAACTAAGATGCATCAAGATTAGGTATTGAGGGTGTTCTTAACTAGGATGGGAGACAGATCATTTTTTCATAAGAAGATGTCCAATTTCAAAAATAATTACTCCACATATGATCTAGAGTTCAATGTCATTATTTAGGCATTAACAAAATTATCTTGTTCAAAAGGAGTACATACCTATCATTTATGATAAATCTTTAAAGTATATTAATGGGTAGTATAAATTAAGTCAACAACATGCTAAATAGGTATCTTTTATATAGGAGTTTAATATTTCTTTAAAGTAGAAGTCATGTAGTCTTAACATGGTGGTTGATGCACTTAGGAGGTGAGTAACCTTATTTAACATTATATATGTATAGGTGATAAGACTTTAAACTTTTCAAGAGCATTACCTAAGTGAGTCTTCATTTAAATGTATTTATGTTGAACTGGTAGAAGTAGGTAAGTGAGGTTATTTTATGCTTTTGAATGGTTACTTGTTTTTTATTGTGTATTTATGCATCATAGATTATTCTTTTTTAGAACATATCATTCATGAGTTGAACTATAAGGGTAAATTTGGGCATAACAAGGCCCTAGTCCTAATTTATCAAATTTCTACTAATTTAAACTTTCATTTGTCAAATGAAGAGTTATTAGGGTAAAACTACAATGTAACTCTTTATTTATAAAAAGATGTGTCATTTGTCAATAGTCCAAAGGTTCCTTGATGATTAGTACTTAAAAGTGCATTTTTATCAAGGTTTTATATCATTATTTTGCACTTGAAGTATCAATAACTCCTTAACTAAAGCATGTTTTATAATAACATATTTAATAATACAAGATACCTTTAATTTATGGTAAATGTTCATTTTAAATGCAGGCCTATCACATAAATGAAAGGATTGATTGATGAATTTAAGAACTGAAATTGAAAGGACAAAGAGATGGTCAAACTTAGAAAAGAGATGTTGGTGCAGTCCAAATCAGAACATTGTTCAGTAATTAGGTCATATCTAGAGCTATAGATCTCGAATTTAGGTCTACTTTATATGGATGGAAAGGTAAGACATAGGCCTACAACTTTTGTGGAGTCCAGGATTTAAAAATGTCATTTTCAAGCTCAAATTGTAGCAACAACAAAGAAGTCTAAATCTGTCCTGCAGCCCATGCACTGTTCAGTGTTAAGCCATATCTAGAGTTTTAGAAGTCCAAATGACCTCTATTTTTTTTTGGAAAGCTAACACAATTTTCTACAACTTTTGTGTTTTCAAGTGGTTTCAATTCTGACATTATCAATAACATTTTAGGTAAATAAGAGAAGATAAGGATTGTCACCACGTCAAGAGTTGGTCACCCACTCATTAATTAGTCATCAAATCAATAGTTTCCAATTTTGGCCTATAAAATTAGGCATTTGCCATGCATTTAGGCATCTTGGTCTCTAGATTAAGATCATGCTCTTGCTTTCTCTCTTTGTATTTTTTTTGTAATGTTTATGTTTTACTTTCATTAATATCTTGTTTATGCCTTTTATTTCCTTTCCTTTACTTAGTTAACTTTTATCTTATTTATGTTTTTATTTTGTTTATTTATTTTTCTTTCTTTCATTATGTTTAGTTAAATTTATTACGTCAAGGTAAAAAGGTTACACTAATGGTGTAAGAATAAATATAGTGTAAACTTAA
>NW_011501395.1:0-10757 GCF_000495115.2 Populus euphratica
AAGTGCAGAAGTGTCAAAGTAATAAATAACCCGACAAGACCAAGGTTGAACCACAGAGAGGTTAACTACATAAATTATAAATAAAAACAACAACAATAATAAATAAAAACAACAACAACAACAACAATGATGGTGGTGGTGGTGAAGATCAGTTAAAGAGGACTTTGAGATGTAAAATTAATGTGAAGATTATACAATGATAAAAACAAATGTCAAGGTTAGAGGATATACTAATAGTATTAGAGATAAGTAAGGTATACACTCTTTATTAATTATCAACATGATCATATTAATCATCTTATTTACATAACACCATACTTATAAATTTTATCAAGTATTCATGATGCTAACTTATGTTGACAACAAATCAAGTTCCTCTCATAATAACGATGTCGGCCGAATACTACGAAGGATCAAGTATTTGATGTACCAATTGTTACACAACATAAATCTAGATTAACCATTTAACAAGTAAGGTATTAAGAATTAATAAGATAAAAATGATAAGATATGTTAATAGCAAGTTGTTTAGGATATAAGCATTGAAGTCCATATTGAGTTTATATTTACTTATCCTAACACCATTAGTGAAATCTTTTCACCTTGACATAATTAACTTAGCTAGACATTATGAAGGAGAAAAACTTAAAGAAACAATATAAGAACATAAACATGATATAAGTTAACTAAGTATAGTAAAGGAAATGAAAAGCATGAATAAGAGATTAATGAAAGCAAAACTTAAACATTACAACAATATAAAGAGAAAGAGCAAGAACATGATCTTGATATGGAAAACAAGATGTCCAAATGAATGGCAAATGCCTCCTTTTATAGGCTAAAATTCAGAACTATTCATGTGGTAATTGATAATTGATGTAGTGGCCAACTATTGATTAGTGGACTTGGTGGACAACATCACTCAAGCACTTTGGATGGCTGAATTGATATTGATGCAATCAGAATTTGGCAAAGTGTTCTGCATAAAAGTTGTTGGAAATTATCTTTTCCTTCCACCCACCAAATTGTAGATCATTTGGACCACTACAGCTCGAGATATGTCTAAAATACTGAGTAGTGCTGCTAGTGGACGTGGTGGATAGCACTCATGCTCTTGTGTGGATGAAATCTCATTTCTACCATCCGAATTTGAGCTGGTTCTCTTCATAAAAGTTGTTGGAAATTGTCTTTTCCTTCCACCCACCAAATTTCAGATCATTTAGACTTCTATAACTCCAGTTATGGATAAAACTTTGAGTAGTGTTTGGGCTGGATTGCAAGACAGATTCAGACTTCTCTTTTATGGCCAAACTTTGAATTTGAAAATGGCAAATTTGGGTCTTTCCAGACCCATAAAAGTTGTAGGCCTATTTTTTATCTTTCCAGCCATATAAATTAATATGAAATCTAAGATCTATAGCTCTAGATATGATCCGATGACTGAACAATGTTCGAATTTGAAGTGAATCGGCATCTCCTTCGTAAGCTTAACCTTTTCTTTGTCCTTTCAATAGTTAATCACAACAATCAATCCTTTGAATTGTGAGATATTTGCTCAATACCTCTTAAACAAGATATTAATAAACCTTACTTTTGTGCTTAATATATCAACATATAGTTATGGGTCATTACTTACAAGATATATTTTGTGCTTACTTTTGTGCTTTATATATTTGCTCAATACCTCTTAAACAAGATATTAATAAACCTTACTTTTGTGCTTAATATATCAACATATAGTTATGGGTCATTACTTACAAGAAAACAAAATTCTTGTTCTAATGTTTAATATTAACTTCCTTGAGTTGAGATTTTTTTTTGTTTTTTTAAATATATATACATGTAACTTAAAACACAATGCATCTTTAAGCAATGTAACAAGCTTTCGACTAATGACTCCCAAACTAGTTGGTCTTAGGGCATTGGGTGTTGAGACACCTCCACGAGCTTAGTAACTCGGGTTATAGATACTGATACATAAATAGTGCAATGTTTGATTCCCTTAAGTTTTTCTCCTCAACCCATGTAACAAGCGTTGGACCAATAGCTCCCAAGTCAGTTGACTTTAGAGTATTAGGTGTTAAAACACTCATTTGGGCTTAATTGCTTAGGTTAGGGAGGCTACGATACCAAACTTATCTATATTTTTACTATCATCATCTTTTGTTTTTGCTTTTTTTTGGTTTTTTTTTCAAATTATATACTATCCCTTTCTCTTAGTTGTTACCTTTAACAAAAGAACATAAATAATGTAATAATCCAATGTGCAACCCACAATCATATGTTAAAGTGTGTGTGTGAAAATTAATGTTTAAGAATACATGTTAAATGAGTATATAAGCATAATTAAGTGATAATAATACGAGAGTTTGTAAATCTGAATATTTCAAGAAGTATTATAATAGACCTTGTTAAGAATGGTTACTAAGATGCGTTTCAAGAGTCACTTTAACAAAAGAGCTCCTTTACTCTACCATCTTAGTAACAACAATTTTGCACATGCTTTATGAAATAGAAGACACAGTTAGTTATTTTTTTTTATTTTTCTTTGAAAGCTACTATCCTCTCCCCCCAACCAAAACGAGACATTGTCCTTAATATCCTAAGATAGAAAGATAGAGTTTAGAAGACATCACCTGAAACAATAAACACTGACAAACCTGAAACACACTTAAACAAATATAAGAAACAACAAAAAACTAATATTATGATATTTATAAAACTAAAAGACACAAATTTTTAGAAACTAAGACTCAAATTACAGTTGTGATTGTGGCTCACATCTTCCCTTGGTTTTACGCCAAGAACAGCTTAAACGTCCTCTATGGGTTGGGGATAGGCTTTCCATCTAGTTTTCTTAAAAACCGGTAAACAGGGTCTTTTTTAGTCAGATTTCCAAGACTATATCGAGCATGTTCTTTATGAAATAGTGGCCATAAATCATGAATTGCATGATGCACATCTCCACTAGGATGTGTCTCAAGAGTCAATAGAAGATTATCTAAAGACCCCTTACTCAGGCCATCCTTAATAAGTAGTATTTTATCTTCACGGTTTACAGATACCATTCCTAAAGAATGACATTGTGCATTGCAAGTCCATTTGGCATATCGATGGCAAACTTTCAGTTGTTTTGCATGATATTTCTTTATAAAAGTGCTTTTACTTGTTCCAGGCATATGTGAAATAAAAGAATTGGTAGACTTACCTGATAATTGGACCTTTGCTTCAATTAACCAACGAATTTCTTCAGGAATTTCATGATTCATTAACAACCTCAATCTTGCATATCTAGCACAGTAAATTTTTCTAATCACATTCTCATTGTTAGGAATGCATCTTTAAAATATTTGATCAGGACAATATTTGAATAAGTTAGGGTCATCAAAATAAAAGTTCTTCACTTCGTTTAAAAACTTTTCTTTGTCTTGGATAATCCAATCAGCTGACAAATCTCCTGAAGCAAGAAAATTGATATTTTTATCATGCTAAGGCATTGGACTAAGAGAAATTAAGGATTCATTAGGAAAGTTGATTAGTACTTAAAAGTGCATTTTTTATCAAGGTTTTATATCATCATTTTACACTTGAAGTATCAATAACTTCTTAATTAAAGCATGTTTTATAATAACATATCTAATAATATAAGATAGCTTTAATTGTGGTAAATGTTAATTTTAAATGCAGGCCTATCACATAAATGAAAGCATTGATTGATGAATTTAAGAACTGAAATTGAAAGGATAAAGAGATGGCCAAACTTAAAAAAGAGATGCTGGTGTAGTCCAAACCGGAACACTGTTCGGTAATTGGGTCATATTTGGAGCTTAGATCTCGGATTTAGGTCTACTTTATATGGATGGAAAGGTAAGACATAGGTCTACAACTTTCATATAGATCCCAAAACTTAAAAAGGCCATTTTCAAGTTCAAATTGTAGCAACGACAAAGAAGTCCAAATATGTCCTCTAGCTTGAGCACTGTTTAGTGTTTAGCCCATATATGGAGTTTTAGAAGTCCAAATAACTTCAATTTTTCACACAAGAAAACTTAGACAATTTCCTACAACTTTTATGTAAGTGGTTCCAATTTTGACGTTATCAATGATGTTTTGGGCAGACAAGAGAAGATAAAGATTGTCACCAAGTCAAGAGTTGGTCACCCACTCATCAATTAGTCATCAAATCAATAGTTCCTAATTTCACTCACACATCAATTAGTCATCAAATCAATAGTTTTCAATTTTGGCCTATAAAAGGAGGCATTTGCCATGCATTTAGGCATCTTGGTTTCCAGATCAAGATCATGCTCTTACTTTCTCTCTTTGTATTTGTTTTGTAATGTTTATGCTTTTCTTTCATTAATATCAAGTTTATGCCTTTCGTTTCCTTTCATTTACTTATTTAACTTTTATCTTATTTATGTTCTTATTTTGTTTATTTATTTTTCTTTCTTTCATTATGTTTAGTTAAGCTTATTATATCAAGGTGAAAAGGTTACACTAATGGTGTAAGAATAAGTATAGTGTAAACTTAAAATGGACTTTAATGTTTGATACTAACATGTTTGTATTTGTTATCTTGTTCACTCTTTAATACTTTTCTTGATAAATGTATAATCTAGATTTATGTTGTTTAACACTTGGTACAACAAATACTTGGCACTCTCATAACTCATACTGTATGGTATAATCGACACCTGAGCTATGAAAGAAACTTGATTTGTTGTTAACATAAGTTATAATCATGAATGCCTGACAAGATTTACAAGTATTAGTATTAATCGAATAAGATAACTAATATGATCATGTTAATAATTTATAATCTGATTGGAACCTCCTATGTGTGTGGTTTCTAATTGAATAATAAGAGTTTATACTATACTTGTTTGACATACCATTAGTGGAACCTCTAACCTTGACATTTGTTATTATCATTGTTTAATCCTTACATTAATATTTCATCTCAAAGTTCTCATAATCATCTTCTTCTTCTCCTTCTTTTTCTTTATTATTATTATTGGTATTACTACTAATATTATTATTATTATTATTATTGTTGTTGTTGTTGTTGTTGTTGTTGTTGTTGTTATTGTATTATTGTCATCTATAATTTATACAATTAATTTCCATGTGGTTCGACCCCGGTCTTGTCGGGCTATTTATTACTTTGACACTCCTACACTTGGGAGAAGACATCAATCTTTTAGTTGTGTCAATTACACAATTCAAAGATTTACAAATAAGAAGCATTAACGAAATTATAATCGAAATAAGTTCATAATTAAAGAAGAACATAAATAACATAAATAATGTATTTCATATACTATCTATTTCCCTTAGTTGTTACGTTTAACAAAAGAACATAAATAATATAATAATCTAATATGCAACCCACAATCATATATTTAAAGTGTGTGTGTAAATTAAGGTTTAAGAATACATGTTAAATAAGTATATGAGCAGAATTAAGTGATAACAATGCGAGAGTATGTAAATCTGAATATTTCAAAAAGTATTATGATAGAATATGTAAATCTGAATATTTCAAAAAGTATTATGATAGACCTTGTTACGAATGATTATTAAGATGCATCTCAAGAGTCATAAAAAGTTCTCCTTACTCTGCCATTATAGTAACAACAATTTTGCACATGCTTTATGAAATAAAAAACACAGTTTTTTTTTTTAGCTACTACCCTCTCCCCCCAACTAAAACTAGACATTGTCCTCAATGTTTAAAGGTAGAAAGATAGAGTATAGAAGATATCACCTGAAATAACGAACACTGACAAACCTGAAACACACTAAAACAAATATAAGTAACAACAAAACACAATAATAAAACTAAAAGACACAAAGATTCACAAATGAAGGCTCAAATCCAATCTAAGCTTTTTACGGCTTTCCTTAGTTGACCAATTTATGCGACTCATGGAAGGATCAATTACAGGAATGAAAGATTGTAGTTGGTCAATCAATTGTTCAGTAGTAATAGTAGAGATTATTATTTATCGTGTAGAAGATGTTAGAAATTCCTGTTCCACAGCATGATCAAGAAAAGACAACAACTTATCATAATACTAGCATTAATCGAATAAGACCATTAACATTTAACAAACCTATGGGTTTATGGTGAATGTGCAGTTGAGCCCAAGAGGAAATATGAAAGATCTCTTCCAATGTGCCTAAACCACTTGGTAAAGCAATGAAGGCATCAGCATGGTTAAACATTGCATTCATTCGAGCTGACATTGTGGAGACTTGAAGTTCTTCTCCAATTGTTTTTCAATGATGTCCCCTTGTGCCAAAACTTCAGAGACGACCCCCAAAATTTGACTACCTCCTAAAAATACAGCTATTGACACACCTCTCATTAACCCAAGACTGCCTCCCCCATACACTAAATGAATCTTTCTCTCAGCTAGCACGTGACCAAGATGACTTGCTGATTCTAAAAACTCCTTGTCTTTCCCAAGACTAGATCCACCAAAAACACAAATATTTCTTATATGATGACTTGAGGAACTTGCCATTTCTACACACTTTTGTATTTGTTGAATGTATGGGTTGAGTAGAAATGAAAGGAAGGAAGAGAGGATTTTATAGATGAGAAATTAGAAAGGCAATCATACCACCTATATGTAGGTCAGCTAGAGTCTCTCTCTCTCTCTCTCTCTCTCTCTTTATTTATTTATTTATTTACTTTTGAAAAAGCATGTGTATATACAGGTAGTTGTGATTGTGGCTCATATCTTTCCTTAGTTTTACGTCCAAGAACGGCTTAAACGCCCTTTATGGGTCGGGGATAGGCTTCCCATCCAGTTTTCTTAAAAACTGGCAAACAAGGTCTTTTTTAGTCAGATTCCCAAGACTATGTCGATCATGTTCTTTATGAAATAGTGGCCATAAATCATGAATTACACGATGTACATCTTCATTAGGATGCGTCTCAAGAGTCAATAGAAGATTATCTAAAGACTCCTTACTTAGGCCATCCTTAATGAATTGTATTTTATCTTCACGGTTTATAGATACCATTCCCAAAGGATGACATTATGTATTACAAGTCCATCTAGCACATCGATGATAGACTTTCAATCATTTTGCACGACGTTTCTTTGCAAAAGTGCTTTTACCTGTTCCAGGCATGTGTGAAATGAAGGAGTTAGAGGACTCACCTGATAATCGGACCTTTGCTTCAATCAACCAGCGAATATCTTCAGGAATTCCATGATTCATTAACAATCTCAATCTTGCACATCTAGCACGGTAAATATTTGTAATCACATTCTGAGGCAGAGCGGGAAAATACTTTTTCAATTTCTCAAGATTAGTGTCCATTTTCAAATGAGAATTGGAAGAGAGATTTAAAGAATTGCACAAATATATACACAGATATCAGTTATTATGGGAAACTGAAAAAACCGACTTAAGTCACGGAGTACCGTTATCCGCCATTTGATTTAGGTGAGAGAAACTAGCAAAAATCACTAAAAAAGAAACACAAAAACAATGTAAGAAAAACAAAATAATCAACCTTTATCTACAAGATCATTTAAACCAGTTGATTCATTTTCACTAGGAAAATTATCAAAGTAAGCTTTCAAACGATGTCCGTTTGCCTTAGAAACATTGTCATTCATTGAATTCTCAATATCACAAGCCCCATAAGGATTGCTCCATCTTGATCTTAGCTCTCTATGGAATGCATAGAGTTGAGAATTATAAAACAAAACTTTTTGACCAGTATCAATTTTTTGACAATTTTCACAAGTTTTGCAGAATGCATGCGTATCCTTTAACATGGTGGGCCAATAAAATCCATTTTGAAAGATTTTTGCAGCTGTCTTTTTTTACGAGAAATAACTTCCACATGCTTTAGAAAGACAAAGTTTAATGACACTACTTACCTCATTGTTAGGAATGAATCTTTGAAATATTTGATCAGGATAATATTTGAATAAGTTAGGGTCATCACAATAAAAGTTCTTCACTTCGTTCAAAAACTTTTCTTTGTCTTGGGTACTCCAATTAGTTGGCAAATCTCCTAAAGCAAGAAAATTGATATTTTTATCATACCAAGGCATTGGACTAAGAGAAAGTAAGGATTCATTAGGAAAGTAATCATCGATTGGTGTGATGTCAGATGTCAAATTTGTTGTCACTTTTGACAAAAGATCTGCATCAACATTTTCGGTGCGTTTTTCATCCGTGATTTCTTCCTCAGAATAAATCATTTGCAAATCTTCAGATTCATCCAACTCATTTTTACTTAAAGTAGATTCAAGTTGATCATAAACTAATTCGTCAATATGATCTACTTCTTGTAAATCATTATCATCTCCAGGTTGCTTGCAAATGTTGAAAATATTCATCTCCAATGTCATGTTTCCAAATGATAGCTTCATCAGTCCATTTCTACAATTAATCAATGCGTTCGAAGTTGCAAGAAACGGACGTCCTAAAATAATAGGAAATGAATTACATGCTTCAACAGGTATTGTGTCCAAGACAACAAAATCCACAAGATAAATGAATTTATCGACTTGTACTAACACATTTTCAATTATTCCTCTAGGCACTTTTACAGATCTATTGGCAAGTAACAAAGATATAGAAGTTGGTTTTAACTCACTTAGATTGAGACTCTGAAAAACTGAATATGGAAGTAAATTCATACTAGCACCAAGATCAAGTAAGGCTCTTTCAATTTTTTGCTCTCTAATAAAGCAAGAAATTGTAGGACAACCAGGGTTTTTATATTTCAAAGCATTATTGTTCTGAAGAATAGCACTTACTTGTTCGGCTAGAAAGGCTTTCTTTTTCACATTCAGTTTCCTCTTCACAGTGCATAGATCTTTCAAAAATTTAGCATAGGAAGGCACTTATCTAATAGCATCCAGCAAAGGTATATTGATTCTTACCTGTTTGAAGGTTTCAAAAATTTCAGAGTTGTGATTGATTTTCCTTTGTTTGATCATGGCTTAAGGAAATGGAAGTGCTGGCGGAGAATCAGTCTTTTCTTTGTAATTTTTAGATTCAACCCCTTCCTTACCCTCAGAGATTGACTCATCATCTTTCTCATAAGGTTCAAGAGAGAGTTTTTCAATAACCTTACCACTACGCAGAGTAGTGACTGATTTGACATGATCCATGTGTTGGCTTCCGGAACTAGCATTTGCATTGTATTGCCCTTGGGATTTTGTTGTGGTTGAGATGGAAACTTACCTTTCTCTTAGAAACTAAGAGTAGATGTTAATTTTGCAAGAGTATCTTTAAAATTGATTAGTACTTAAAAGTGCATTTTTATCATGGTTTTATATCATCATTTTGCACTTGAAGTTTCAATAACTCCTTAACTAAAGCATGTTTTATAATAATATATCTAATAATATAAGATACCTTTAATTTGTTGTAAATGTTCATTTTAAATGTAGGCCTATCACATAAATGAAGGGATTGATTGATGACTTTAAGAACTTAAATTGCAAGGGCAAAGAGATGACCAAAATTAGAAAAGAGATGTCGGTGCAATCCAAACCAGAACACTGTTTGGTAATCGGGTCATATCTAGAGCTATAGATCTCAGATGTAGGTCTACTTTATATGGATAGAAAGGTAAGACATCGGCCTACAACTTTCATATGGAGCCCAATATCTAGAAAGGCCATTTTCAAGTCCAAATTATTGTAACAACAAAGAAGCCCGAAGTTGTCCTCCAGCCCGAGCACTGTTCAGTATTTTGGCCATATCTGGAGTTCTAGAAGTCCAAATGAGCTAAATGTTTTACAAAAGAAAGCTGAGAGCATTTCCTACAACTTTCATGTTTTCAAGTGGATCCAATTTTAACGTTATCAATGATGTTTTGGGCAGACAAGAGAAGATAAAGATTGTCACCAAGTCAAGAGTTGGCTACCCACTCATCAATTAGTCATCAAATCAATAGTTCCCAATTTTGGCCTATAAAAGGAGGCATTTGCCATGCATTTAGGCATCTTGGTTTCCAGATCAAGATCATGCTCTTCCTTTCACTCTTTGTATTTTTTTTATTGCTTATGCTTTGCTTTCATTAATATCAAGTTTATGCCTTTCATTTCCTTTCATTTGCTTAGTTAACTTTTATCTTATTTATGTTCTTATTTTGTTTATTTATTTTTCCTTCTTTCATTATGTCTAGCTAAGTTTATTATGTCAAGGTGAAAAGGATACACTAATGGTGTAAGAATAAGTATAGTGTAAACTTAATATGGGCTTTAATGTTTGATACTAACATTTTTGTATTTGTTATCTTGTTCACTCTTTAATACTTTGCTTGTTAAATGACTAATCTTGATTTATGTTGTATAACACTTGGTACAACAAATGCTTGGCACTTTCATAGCCCATACTGTATGGTATAACCGACACCTAAGCTATGAAAGGAACTTGATTTGTTGTTAACATAAGTTATAATCATGAATGCTTGGCGAGATTTACAAGTATTAGCATTAATCGAATAAGATGACTAATGTAATCATGTTAACAATCTATAATCTGATTGGAACCTCCTTTGTGTGTGGTTTCCAATTAAATAATAAGAGTTTATACTATACTTGTTTGACATACCATTAGTGAATCCTCTAACCTTGACATTTGTTATTATTATTGTTTAATCCTTACATTAATATTCCATCTCAAAGTTCTCATCATCTTCTTCTTCTTCTCTTTCTTTATTATTATTATTATTATTACTACTACTACTACTACTACTACTACTA
>NW_011501395.1:10850-44725 GCF_000495115.2 Populus euphratica
TTATTATTATTATTATTATTATTATTATTATTATTACTATTGTTGTTGTTGTTATTGTTGTTTTATAATTGTTGTTTATAATTTGTACAATTAACCTCCCTGTGGTTCGACCCCGGTCTTGCCGGGTTATTTATTACTTCGACACTCCTGCACTTGGGAGAAGACATCAATCTTTTAGTCGTGTCAAGTTTTTGGCGCCGTTGCCGGGGAGGTAAGTTTTTGTATAAATTATAATATTTATTTTATTTTCTCTTTTCACTTTTCTAGTATATAACTTTGTTTCTTTTCTCTTGTTTCTTCTTCTTTTGTTTTCTTTTTCCTTTTATTCTATTCCTACGCGTGGATGAGAGTGTGGTCACGTACATCAAGTGGTAGATTTTGTAGGGTATACTCATTATTTTCAGAAAATATGGCTGAAAAAGATAATCAATCACTTCATAATAAGAATAATGAGAATAACCGCGCTAGAACACTTAGAGACCACATGAATCCCATAAGAACAAGTGCACCATCATGCATAGTTTTTCCTCCCGATGCATCTCATTTTAATTTTAAACCAGGCATTATTCAACTTTTACCTTCTTTTCATGACTTAGAATTGGAAAATCCATACTTGCATTTAAGTGAATTTGAGGAGGTCTACAACACATATAATAATTTAAATTGTAGCATGAACACCATCAAATTAAAGCTTTTTCCTTTTTCATTAAAAGATAAAGCTAAAACATGGCTACAAAATTTATGATCAGGATCCATTCGTGCTTGGGATGAAATGCAACAACAGTTTTTAAAGAAGTTTTTCCCATCTCATAGAACAAACTCTTTCAAGAGACAAATCACCACTTTCACTCAAAAACCAGGTAAAATCTTTCAAAAGACAAATCACCACTTTCACTCAAAAACCAGGAGAAACATTTTACCAATGTTGGGATAGGTATCGAGACTTGCTTAGTACTTGCCCTTATCATGGTTTTGAAACATGGAGATTGGTTTCACATTTCTATGAAGGGTTAACACCTAGAGATAGGCAAATGGTTGAATTGATGTGCAATGGAACTTTTGAAGATAAAGACCCTGATGAAGCAATGGAGTACTTAGACTTGTTAGTTGAAAATGCTCAAAATTGGGACACCGCGGGTACTTATGAGGCACCGAGTAAAACTCAACCTCATACATCTAGTAGAGGTATATACAACCTTAGGGAAGATTATGACCTCCAAGCTAAGTTTGCATCTTTAGCTAGAAAAGTCGAGGCACTAGAATTGAAAAAGAATGGTCAATTTAAATCTATTAAAAACATTGTATGTAAAATATGTGAAACAAATGAACACTTAACTAGTAACTGTCCAACCTTGCCTTCTTTTAAGGAATGTCTCCATGAACAAGCCCATGTTTTAAATAGTTTTGAAAGGCCCAATCATAACCCATATTTGCAAACATACAACCCTGGTTGGAAAAATCACCAAAATTTCAGTTGGAAAAGTGAGAATGCAAAAACTTCACAACCACAGTTTCAAGCACACCATAATTTCCAAAATTATCATGGATATGTACCTCCTCATGCTCCACCTCCTACAAGAAATTTTGAGGAAACTTTGTATGCATTCATTGAAAAGCAAGAGACAATCAACACTCAACTTGCTCAAAGCATAACAGAAAGATACTCTTGCAAAATTCACATATGCTCTCAATTTTTAAGAGAAAGGTAAGTTTCCATCTCAACCACAGCAAAATCCCAAGAGGCAATACAATGCAAATGCAAGTAGTTCTGGAAGTCAACACATGGATCAAGTCAAATCAGTCATCACTCTTCGCAGTGGTAAGGTTATTAAAAAACCCACTCTTGAACCTTGTGAGAAAGATGATGAGTCAATCTCTAAGGGTAAGGAAGGGGTTGAATCTGAATATTGCAAGGAAAATACTGATTCCCTGCCAACACTTCCATTTCCTCATGCCATGACTAATCAGGAAGACATCGATGATGAAAAAGGCATCGAAAGTGTTGATGCAGGTCTTTTATCAAAAGTGACAACAGATTCGACACTCGACATCACACCAATCAATTATTCTTTTCCTGATGAATCTCTACTTTCTCTTAGTTCAATGCCTTGGTTTGCTAAAAATATCAATTTTCATGCTTCAGGATTTTTGCCAGCTCACTGGAGTATTGAAGACAAAAGAAAATTTTTGAGCAACGTGCAAAACTTTTATTGGGTTGACCTTTACTTATTCAATTATCGTCCTAATCAAATATTTCAAAGATGCTTTCCCGATAATAAGGTAAGTAATTTCATTAAATTTTGTCACTCTAAGGCATGTGGGGATCTTTTCTCGTAAAAAAAGAGGACTGTAGAAATCTTACAAAGTGGATTTTACTGGCCCACCATATTCAAGGAGTCACATGCATTCTGCAAAAACTGTGAAAATTGTCAAAAGGTGGGATTTATTTCAAAACATAGAGAGTCTTTAGATAATCTTCTATTGACTCTTAAGTCTCATCATAGTCGAGATAAGTATCGTGCAATTCATGACTTATGAACCCATTTTCATAAAGAACATGCTTGACATAGTCTTGGGAATCTGACTAAAAAAGACCCTGTTTGCTAGTTGATTAGTACTTAAAAGTGCATTTTTATCAAGGTTTTATATCATCATTTTGCACTTGAAGTATCAATAACTCTTTAACTAAAACATGTTTTATAATAATGTATCTAATAATATAAGATACCTATAATTTATGGTAAATGATTATTTTTAATACAGGCCTATCACATAAATGAAAGGATTGATTGATGAATTTAAGAATTGAAATTGAAAGGATAAAGAGATGGCTAAACTCCGAAAAGAGATGTCGGTGCAGTCCACACCAGAACACTATTCGGTAATTGGATCATATCTGGAGCTCCAGATCTCATATTTGGGTCCACTTTATATGGATGGAAAGGTAAGACATAGGCCTACAACTTTCCTATGGAGCCCAAGATCTAGAAAGGCCATTTTCTAGTCCAAATTGTAGAAACAACAAAGAAGCCCGAATCTGTCCTCCAGCCTGAGCACTGTTCAGTATTTTGGCCATATCTAGAGTTCTAGAAGTCCAAATGAGCTGAAGTTTTTACACAAGACATCTGCGACAATTGCCTACAACTTTTATGTTTGCAACTGGTTCTAATTGTGACATTATTAATGACGTTTTGGGTAGACAAGAGAAGATAAGGATTGTCACCAAGTTAAGAGTTGGCCACCCACTCATCAATAAGTCATCAAATCAATAGTTCCCAATTTTGGCCTATAAAAGGAGGCATTTGCCATGCATTTAGGCATCTTGGTTTCCAGATCAAGATCATGCTCTTCCTTTCTCTCTTTGTATTTTTTGTAATGTTTATGCTTTGCTTTCATTAATATCAAGTTTATACCTTTCATTTACTTAACTTTTATCTTGTTTATGTTCTTATTTTGTTTATTTATTTTTCTTTCTTTCATTATGTCTAGCTAAGTTTATTATGTCAAGGTGAAAAGGTTACACTAATAGTGTAAGAATAAGTATAGTGTAAACTTAATATGGACTTTAATGTTTGATACTAACATGTTTTGTATTTGTTATCTTGTTCACTCTTTAATACTTTGCTTGTTAAATAACTAATCTTGATTTATATTGTATAACACTTGGTACAACAAATGCTTGGAACTTTCATAGTTCATACTGTATGGTATAACCGACACCTAAGCTATGAAAGGAACTTGATTTGTTGCTAACATAAGTTATAATCATGAATGCTTGACGAGATTTACAAGTACTAGCATTAATCGAATAAGATGACTAATGTAATCATGTTAACAAAGATGACTAATGTAATCATGTTAACACTCTATAATCTGATTAGAACCTCCTTTGTGTGTGGTTTCCAATTGAATAATAAGAGTTTATACTATATTGTTTGACATACCATTAGTGGAACCTCTAACCTTGACATTTGTTATTCTTATTGTTTAATCCTTACATTAATTTTCCATCTCCAAGTTATCATCATCTTCTTCTTCTTCTCTTTCTTTATTATTATTATTATTATTATTATTATTATTATTATTATTATTATTATTAGTATTATTAGTATTATTATTGCTACTATTATTATAGTTATTATTGTTATTGTCATTATTGTTATTATTGTTATTACTATTATTATTGTTGTTGTTATTATTATTATTGTTGTTGTACTATTGTCGTTTATAATTTGTACAATTAACCTCCCTGTGGTTCGACCCCGGTCTTGCCGGGTTATTTATTACTTCAACACTCCTGCACTTGGGAGAAGACATCAATCTTTTAGTCGTGTCACTAGTTTTTAAGAAAACTAGATGGGAAGCCTATCCCCGACCCATAGAGGGCGTTTAAGCCGTTCTTGGACGTAAAACCAAGGGAAGATGTGAGCCACAATCACAACTACCTGAAGATGTGAGCCACAATCACAACTAAGCCGTTCTTGGACGTAAAACCAAGGGAAGATGTGAGCCACAATCACAACCACCTATACATATGCTTTTTTTTAAATAAAAAGAAATAAATAAAGAGAGAGAAAGAGTGTGTGTGAGACTCCAGCTGGCCTACATATTGGTGGTTTGATTAGCTTTTTAATTTCTTATCTATAAAATCCCCTCTTCCTTCCTTTCATTTCTACTCAACCCATATATTCAACAAATACAGAAGTGTGTAGAAATGGCAAGTTCCTCAAGTCATCATATAAGAAATATTTGTGTTTTCGGTGGATCTAGTCTTGGGAAAGAAAAGGAGTTTTTAGAATCAGCCAATCATCTTGGTCAAGTGCTAGCTGAGAGAAAGATTCATTTAGTGTATGGGGGAGGCAGTATGGGATTAATGGGAGGTGTGTCAATAGCTTCATGTTTAGGAGGTAGTCAAGTTTTGGGGGTCGTCCCCGAAGCTTTAGCACAAGGGGACATCATTGGAAAAACAATTGGAGAGGAACTTCAGGTCTCCACAATGTCAGCTCGAATGAATGCAATGTTTAACCATGTTGATGCCTTCATTGCTTTACCAGGTGGTCTAGGCACATTGGAAGAGATCTTTCATATTTCCTCTTGGGCCCAACTGCACATTCACCATAAACCCATAGGTTTGTTAAATGTTAATGGTTATTATGATAAGTTGTTGTCTTTTCTTGATCATGTTGTGGAACAGGAATTTCTAACATCTTCTGCACGACAAATCATAATCTCTGCTGCTACTACAGAACAATTAATTGACCAACTACAATCCTTCATTCCTATAATTGATCCTTTCATGAGTCGCATAAATTGGTCAACTAAGGAAAGTAGTAAAAAGATTAGATTGGATTTGAGCCTTCATTTGTGAATTTTTGTGTCTTTTGGTTTTATTATTGTGTTTTGTTATTTCTTATTTTTGTTTCAGTGTGTTTCAGGTTTGTTAGTGTTCGTTATTTCAGGTGATATCTTCTATACTCTATCTTTCTACCTTAGAACATTGATGACAATATCTCGTTTTGGTTGGGGGGAGAGGGTAGTAGTTGATAAAAAAAAAAATTGTTTTTCATTTCATAAAGCATGTGCATAATTATTGTTACTAGGATGGCAGAGTAAAGGAGCTCTTTTGTTAAAGTGACTCTTGAGACGCATCTTAGTAACCATTCTTAACAAGGTCTATTATAATACTTCTTGAAATATTCAGGTTTACAAACTCTCGCATTGTTATCACTTAATTCTGCTCATATACTTATTTAACATGTATTCTTAAACCTTAATTGAAACACACACACTTTAACATATGATTGTGGGTTGCATATTGGATTATTACATTATTTATGTTCTTTTGTTAAAGGTAACAACTAAGGGAAAGAGATTGTATATAATTTAAAAAGAAAAAAAAGAAAAAAAAAGAAAAAAATGATAATAATAAAAATGTAGATAAGTTTGGTTTCGTAGCCTCCCTAACCTAAGCAATTAAGCCCAAAGGGGTGTTTTAACACCAAATACCCTAAAGTCAACTGACTTGGGAGCTATTGGCCCAACGCTTGTTACATAGGTTGAGGAGAAAAGCTTAAGGGAATCAAACATTGCACTATCTACATATCAGTATCTGCGACCCGAGTTACTAAGCTCGTAGGGGTGTCTTAACACCTAATGCCCTAAGACCAACTGGTCTGGGAGTCATTAGCTGAAAGCTCGTTACATGGGTTAAAGATGCATAATGTTTTTAAATTATATGTATATATATTTAAAAAAAAAAGAAGACAAAAATAATAATCCCAACCCAAGGAAGTTAACCTTAAACATTAGAACAAAAATTTTATTTTCTTCCAAGGAAAGCCCCATAATTATATGTTGATACATTGAGCACAAAAGAAAGGTTTATGAATATCTTGTTAAGAGTATTTGGCAGGTATATAAATTTAACGAGAGTTTGTTTATCTGGATAGATTAATGGAAGTTAAATGATGAATACCTTGCTTTGTGGAATTTGCAAATTGTTTTTCTATTTTAACGCTTCGATTACTAGGGACTAGTAATAAGCTGGTTCGGGGGTGTGATTAGTACTTAAAAGTGCATTTTTATCATCATTTTGCACTTGAAGTAGCAATAACTCCTTAACTAAAACATGTTTTATAATAATATATCTAATAATATAAAATACCTTTAATTTTTTGTAAATGTTCATTTTAAATGCAGGTCTATCACATAAATGAAAGGATTGATTGATGACTTTAAGAACTTAAATTGCAAGGGCAAAGAGATGACCAAAATTAGAAAAGAGATGTCGGTGCAATCCAAACCGGAACACTGTTCTGTAATCGGGTCATATCTGGAGCTATAGATCTCAGATTGAGGTCTACTTTATATGGATGGAAAGGTAGGACATAGGCCTACAACTTTCATATGGAGCCCAAGATCTAAAAAGGCCATTTTCAAGTCCAAATTATTGCAACAACAAAGAAGCCCGAAGTTGTCCTCCAGCCTGAGTACTATTCAATATTTTGGCCATATCTGGAGTTCTAGAAGTCCAAATGAGCTGAATGTTTTACATAAGAAAGCTGAGACAATTGCCTACAACTTTTATGTTTTCGAGTGGATCCAATTTTGACATTATCAATGACGTTTTGGGCAGACAAGAGAAGATAAGGATTATCACCAAGTCAAGAGTTGGCTACCCACTCATCAATTAGTCATCAAATCAATAGTTCCCAATTTTGGCCTATAAAAGGAGGCATTTGCCATGCATTTAGGCATCTTGTTTTCCAGATCAAGATCATGCTCTTCCTTTCTCTCTTTGTATTTTTTTTTATTGCTTATGCTTTGCTTTCATTAATATCAAGTTTATGCCTTTCATTTGCTTAGTTAACTTTTATCTTATTTATGTTCTTATTTTGTTTATTTATTTTTCTTTCTTTTATTATGTCTAGCTAAGTTTATTATGTCAAGGTGAAAAGGTTACACTAATGGTGTAAGAATAAGTATAATGTAAACTTAATATGGACTTTAATACTTGGTATAGTGTAAACTCAAAATGGACTTTAATGATTGATACTAATATGTTTTGTATTTGTTATCTTATTCACTTTTTAATACTTTGCTTGTTAAATGATTAATCTTGATTTATGTTGTATAACACTTGGTACAACAAATGCTTGGCACTTTCATAGCCCATAATGTATATGCTTGGCACTTTCATAGCCCATAAAGGAACTTGATTTATTGTTAACATAATTGTATGGTATAACCAACACCTGAGCTATAAAAGAAACTTGATTTGTTGTTAACATAAGTTATAATCATGAATGCTTGATGAGATTTACAAGTATTAGCATTAATCGAATAAGATGACTAATGTAATCATGTTAACAATCTATAATCTGATTGGAACCTCCTTTGTGTGTGGTTTCCAATTCAATAATAAGAGTTTATACTATACTTGTTTGACATACCATTAGTGGATCCTCTAACCTTGACATTTGTTATTATTATTGTTTAATCCTTACATTAATATTCCATCTCAAAGTTCTCATCTTCTTCTTCTTCTTCTCCATTTCTTTCTTTTTATTGTTATTATTATTATTAGTATTACTACTACTACTATTATTATTAGTACTATTATTATTATTATTATTATTATTGCTACTATTACTATTGTTGTTGTTGTTACTATTGTTGTTGTTTATAATTGTTATTTATAATTTGTACCATTAACCTCCCTGTGGTTCGACCTCGGTCTTACCGGGTTATTTATTACTTCGACACTCCTGCACTTGGGAGAAGACATCAATCTTTTAGTCGTGTACTGAGAGCAGATGTTAATTTTGCAAGAGTATCTTTAAAATCTATCATGTTTTGAGCAAGTTGAGTATTGATTGTCTCTTGCTTTTCAATGACTGCATGCAATGTTTCCTTAAGATTTCTTCTAGGAGATGGAGCATAAGGAGGTGCATATCCATGAGAATTTTGAAAATTGTGGTGTGCTTGAAATGGTGGTTTTGAAGTTTGTGCGTTGTTGTTCTCACTCTTCCAACTAAAATTTGAGTGATTTCTCCAACCAGGATTGTATGTTTATGAGTATGGATTGTGGTTGGCCCTTTGAAAACTGTTTAAAGCATGGGCTTGTTTATGGAGACATTCTTTAAAAGGAGGCAAGGTTAGACAATCTTTGGTTGAGTGTTCATTTGTTTCACAAATTTGACACACAATGTTTTGCAACAGGTTTTAATTGATCACTCTTTTTCAATTCTAGTGCCTCGACTTTTCTAGCTAAAGATACAAACTTGGCTTGAAGGTCATGATCTTCCCTAAGGTTGTACATACCTTCACTAGATATATGAGGTTGAGTTTTACTCGATGCCTCATAAGTACTCGCGGTGCCCCAATTTTGAGCATTTTCAGCTAACAAGTCTAAGTACTCCATTGCTTCAGTAGGATCTTTATCTTCAAAAGTTCCATTGCATATCAATTCAACCATTTGTCTATCTCTAGGTGTTAACCCTTCATAGAAATGTGAAACCAATCTCCATGTTTCAAAACCATGATGAGGGCAAGTACTAAGCAAGTCTCAATACCTATCCCAACATTGGTAAAATGTTTCTCCTGGTTTTTTAGTGAAAGTGGTGATTTGTCTTTTGAAAGAGTTTGTTCTATGAGATGGGAAAAACTTCTTTAAAAACTATTGTTGCATTTCATCCCAAGCACGAATGGATCCTGGTATCAAATTTTGTAGCCATGTTTTAGCTTTATCTTTTAATGAAAAAGGAAAAAGCTTTAATCTGATGGTGTTCATGCTATAATTTAAATCATTGTATGTGTTGCAGACCTCCTCAAATTCCCTTAAAGGCAAGTATGGATTTTCCAATTCTAAACCATGAAAAGAAGGTAAAAGTCGAATAATACCTGGTTTAAAATTAAAATGAGATGCATCGGGATGAAAAACTATGCATGATGGTGCACTTGTTCTTGTGGGATTCATGTGGTCTCTAAGTGTTCTAGCACGGTTATTCTCATTATGAAGTGATTGATTATCTTCTTCAGCCATATTTTCTGAAAATGATGAGGATACCCTACAAAGTCTACCACTTGATGTACGTGACCACACTCTCATGACTTAATGTACGTGACCACACTCTTATACACATGTAGGAATATAATAGAATAAAATAAAAAAAGAAAACAAAATAAAGACAAACAAAACAAAAGAAACAAAGTTATATACAAGAAAAGTGAAAATAAAAAATAAAATAAATACTATAATTTGTACAAGAACTTACATCCCTAGCAACGATGTCAAAAACTTGACACGACTAAAAGATTGATGTCTTCTCCCAAGTGCAGGAGTGTCGAAGTAATAAATAACTCGGCAAGACCGGGGTCAAACCACAAGGAGGTTAATTATACAAATTATAAATAATAATATAATAACAATAACAATAACAATAACAACAACAACAATAATAATAGTAATAACAACAACAACAACAACAACAACAATAATAATAATAATAATAATAATAATAAAGAAGAAGAAGAAGATGAAGATGAAGATGAGAACTTTGAGATGGAATATTAACGCAAAGATTTAACGATGATAATAACAAACGTCAAGGTTAGAGGATCCACTAATGGTATGTCAAAGAAGTATAGTATAAACTCTTATTATTCAATTGGAAACCACTTAGCTAGACATAATGAAAGAAAGAAAAATAGATAAACAAAATAAAAACATAAATAAGATAAAAGTTAACTAAGAAAATGAAAGGAAATGAAAGACATAAACTTGATATTAATGAAAGCAAAGCATAAACATTACAAAAAATACAAAGAGAGAAAGGAAGAGCATGATCTTGATCTGGAAACCAAGATGCCTAAACGCATGGCAAATGCCTCCTTTTATAGGCCAAAATTGGGAACTATTGATTTGATGACTAATTGATGAGTGGGTGGCCAACTCTTGACTTGGTGACAATCCTTATCTTCTCTTGTCTGCCCAAAACGTCATTGATAACGTCAAAATTGGAGCCACCTGAAAACATGAAAGTTGTAGGCAATTGTCTCAGCTTTCTTGTGTAGAACATTCAGCTCATTTGGACTTCTAGAACTCCAGATATGGCCAAAATACTGAACAGTGCTCGGGCTGGAGGATAACTTCGGGCTTCTTCGTTATTGCAATAATTTGGACTTGAAAATGGCCTTTTTAGATCTTGGGCTCCATATGAAAGTTGTAGGCCTATGTCTTACCTTTCCATCCATATAAAGTAGACCTAAATCTAAGATCTAGATCTCCAAATATGACCCAATTACCGAACGGTGTTCCGGTGGTTTGGATTGCACCGACATCTCTTTTCTAAGTTTGGTCATCTATTTGTCCTTCCAATTTCAATTCTTAAATTCATCAATCAATGCTTTCATTTATGTGATAGACCTGCATTTAAAATGAACATTTACCATAAATTAAAGGTATCTTATGTTATTAGATATATTATTATAAAACATGCTTTAGTTGAGGAGTTATTGATACTTCAAGTGCAAAATGATGATATAAAACCTTAATAAAAATACACTTTTAAGTATCAATCATCAATTTAAATTTGAAAATAATTTATGATTTTGCTTCTTCTTTTTTACATCAACAAAATATAATTATTCTTATCGCCCAATTAACACAACATTACATTCACTAATAGATAACTAATTTTTTCACGAGTCCATTCAACAAGCACTATTGTTATCAGTTAAAAAAAAAATTAATTTAACTTTTCACCCATTCACAAGATACAAATCCCACTATTCAGGAAATTAATTCTTCATCTTGTCTATTTGCGAGGACACTAATTCCATTAAATCAAGAATTAGTTCAACAATTTACTCATTCACTAGGATTCTAATCCCATTAACTAGAAACTTAATTCCTCATCATGTTCATTCATTAGGACATTAAACTCATTAATTCAGTAATTAATTCAATGATTTGTCCAATCACTAGGGTTCTAATCCCATCAACTAGGAAATCAATTCCTTATCACGTCCATTCACCAGGGCATTAATCCTATTAATTCAGGAATTAATTTATCACATTGCATATTTTATTTTCTCAAGTAAACAACATAATAATTTCTAATATATCATCCATAATTAATCAGATAAAAAAATACATATTGAGCAATATTAAATTTGAGCATCGTGCAATTACCTGATGACTGAGCTCGAGCTGAGGTTCCCTGCTATGGTGTCAACTGGCAGCTTGTCCTAATTGACAAGTATATCACATCATTATTCTACTTTCCATATTAACACATTCAATAAATAGAATCCTTACAATTATCCTTTTATTTTCCAAAATAAAATTTAAAGAGAAATATGAAAATTCCTTTCTTTCTTTTATAAATTTCCTTCCTATTCTTTCAATTTCCACAATTTCCACATTATAACACAATTTATTTCATCATTCAAAACAATATATATATATATATATATATTCCTTAAATGTATTTATTTATTTTACCAAAATTTAATTTAAAGGAAAAAATAAAAAAATTCTAGATTTATTCACTCTTTACCTAAAATTTTGCTTCAATTACCATAATTTCTTACTTTCTGCACTCATTTCAATAATCTTAACATAATTTCACAATCAATTATAATTTGTTTTTAAATTTATCATGAACCCTAATTCCTCATTTCACAAAATTCAATCAATTAAAGCATTAATTATTCAAGAATTTTATCTGAACGTATGAGGGCACCGTACCTAACCATAGCCAAAGTTTTAACACTTTTGAATTGAGAAATTTTCTTTAGCTTAGATTTGGCGGTCTCCTGGCCAAATGCTTTTTTCTATTTGGAAAGCAAGTTTTGTTCTTTTTTTCCTTGCAGCACATATTCACTTGCTCTCATACATACATACATACATATATATATATATATATATATATATATATGTTAAACATTTTCAAAAATTCCTTCCATATCCTTAAATGCCTTTTTCCTGCGCATACACTTTAACACAAATATTATTTATTTAACCTTTTTTTTAAACTATTTCTTTCAACCAAAACTCACACTTACTTACTTTGGCATACAATTTATGCTCCCTTGAGGTTGTTAGCACTTGTTCCAAATGTTGTTCATGTTTCAAATATGAATTGGAATAGACCAAAATGTCTTATACGAATACTACAACAAACTTATCTTGACAAGGTCAAAAAACTCGATTCATTAAGTCTATAAACACTGTCGATGCATTTGTTAGCCCAAATGGCAATACTAAAAACTCATAATATCCATATCGAGTCTCAAATGCAGTCTTTACTACATCTTGTTCCTTTATTCTTAATTGATAGTACCTATATCTAAGATCTATCTTCGAAAACAACTTGGCTCCTTTAAATTAATCAAACAAATCATCTATCAACAGGAGTAGATATTTATTTTTTATTGTTACTTTATTTAGTTATTTGTAATCAATACAGAGTCTAAGAGTCCCATCTTTTTTCTTTATAAATAATACTAGAGCTCCCTAAGGGGAATTACTTAGATCGATAAATCCTCTATCCAGTAATTCTTGTAGCTGAATATCCAACTTGGCTAATTTGGCAAACACCATTCTATATGGTGGTTGAGCAATAGGTGTGGTTTTGGGTAGTACATTAATGGAAACTTCCATTTCCCTATCTAGTGGTAACCTTGGTAGTTCATCTAGAAACATGTTTATAAATTCTCTCACTATAGGGATGTTTGTCAACTCTCCAGGTTTATCTTTTGAATCAAACACATAAGCAAGGTAAGCTTCACATCTCTTTTTAACCATCCTCCGTACAGTCATAACCAAGATGATGCAATTCGGTATAACATTTTTTTCCCCTCTAAAAATCACTCTATTTCCATTCGGTCCTTGGAGAGTCACTGTTTTCGCGAAGAAGTCCATTTGAGCCTTATATACACTTAACCAATTCATACCTAGTATTACTTCAAAATCTTGTAATTCCAAGGGAATTAAATCTACTCCTAACTCGAGCTCATCTATATTAATCCCAATTCCCTTATAGACTACATTAATGACTATAACTTCACTTAGAGTAGTACTTATCATAAATCCTCTTTCCACCCTGCTAGGTCTCTTTCCTATTTTTCCTATAATTTTATTAGCCATAAATGAATGTGTAGCCCTAGGATCGATCAATGTATGCACGTACAGGTAATGAGTTTAACTATAAAGTACTTGCTACTACATTTAGGGCGACTCTAACCTCCTTTTGTGTCATATGAAATACTTTGCCTTGGGTGTTATCACCTTGCATCCTAGGCCAACCTCTATTTCCACTAGCCCTTGATTGTGCTGGTTTACCCGGTCTATCTATAGTGACAGACTATTGCTAGCTTTGGGTTTGTTGTCTTTGCCCTTGTATGAACTCAGCTCTCCATGGACAATCTCTATGGATGTGTCCTTGTCCTTCACAGTAGTAACACCCTTTGCCTAAATAAGAGCAATCATGCCATCTATACCCATCAGCTCTACAAACATAGCATCGTCTTGGTGACACTGAACAATCTCCTAGATGTATATGCTCACACCGAACACAATGGGGATAAGATAAGGCATTTAATCATGATGCCTTTCTAGCAGAACCTCCTTGAAAAGATGGCTGTCTACTAGTAGTCCCAGCACTAGTACTCTGAATAAGCCTAGACACTACTCCTCCCTTCCTCCTAAACTGGTTGAACTGTCCCTTACCCTTTTTAGAAAAAGGAGGTCTACTTGAGGAAAAGTCAATATCCTTCTTTTTGCCCACCTCTGTCTGACTTTGTTGCCCTTCAACTTTACTTGCCTAAAGAGTTTATGTTGCCTCTATAAGTTCTGTAGTTGTCCCAAATTTAAGTGCTATTAAGCCTTGTCTTAAATCCTGGCATAATTCATCCCATAGTTTGTCAATCATGTATTGTTTGGTGGGAACAAATTATGGAGAAAACATGAAAAGATCATGGAGAGTACTGTCATACCCTCCTGTGTCATAGTTAGAAACTTTTGCTCCTTCATCTTCTGATGATATGATGAGTAAAACTAGTTCTCAAATCGAACTCTAAATTCAGTCCATGTCCAAGACCTTGCAGGCCTCCTAGATCGCATTGTATCCCACCATGATCGTGCCCTATATGATAGTCAGTGAGGGGTACAATTTACTCGTAAATCATCTATCACCCGAATCTGTTCCATAATGTAACCATCTACCTACTATCCCAGCATCAGGCTCTCCTAAAAATGAGTCACATCTCAACTCCTGTATACACTTCACTACCCGAACTAATTGATTAGTACTTAAAAGTGCATTTTTATCATGGTTTTATATCATCATTTTGCACTTGAAGTATCAATAACTCCTTAACTAAAGCATGTTTTATAATAATATATCAAATAATATAAGATACCTTTAATTTGTCGTAAATGTTCATTTTAAATGCAGGCCTATCACATAAATGAAAGGATTGATTGATGACTTTAAGAACTTAAATTGCAAGGGCAAAGAGATGACCAAAATTAGAAAATAGATGTCGGTGCAATCCAAACCGGAACACTGTTTAGTAATTGGGTCATATCTAGAGCTATAAATCTCAGATTTAGGTCTACTTTATATGGATGGAAAGGTAAGACATAGGCCTACAACTTTCATATGGAGCCCAAGATCTAAAAAGGTCATTTTCAAGTACAAATTATTGCAATAACAAAGAAGCCCGAAGCTGTCCTCCAGCCCGAGCAATGTTCAGTATTTTGGCCATATCTGGAGTTCTAGAAGTTCAAATGAGCTGAATGTTCTACACAAGAAAGCTGAGACAATTGCCTACAACTTTGCCATGCAGACAAGAGAAGATAAGGATTGTCGCCAAGTCAAGAGTTGGCCACCCACTCATCAATTAGTCATCAAATCAATAGTTCCCAATTTTGGCCTATAAAAGGAGGCATTTGCCATGCATTTAGGCATCTCGGTTTCCAGATCAAGATCATGCTCTTCCTTTCTCTCTTTGTATTTTTTGTAATGTTTATGCTTTGCTTTCATTAATATCAAGTTTATGCCTTTCATTTCCTTTCATTTTATTAGCTAACTTTTATCTTATTTATGTTCTTATTTTGTTTATTTATTTTTCTTTCTTTTATTATGTCTAGCTAAGTTTATTATGTCAAGGTGAAAAGGTTACACTAATGGTGTAAGAATAAGTATAGTGTAAACTTAATATGGACTTTAATGTTTGATACTAACATGTTTTGTATTTGTTATCTTGTTCACTCTTTAATACTTTGCTTGTTAAATGACTAATCTTGATTTATGTTGTATAACACTTGGTACAACAAATGCTTGGCACTTTCATAGCCCATAATGTATGGTATAACCGACACCTGAGCTATGAAAGAAACTTGATTTGTTGTTAACATAAGTTATAATCATGAATGCTTGACGAGATTTACAAGTATTAGCATTAATTGAATAAGATAACTAATGTAATCATGTTAACAATATATAATCTGATTGGAACCTCCTTTGTGTGTGGTTTCCAATTCAATAATAAGAGTTTATACTATACTTGTTTGATATACCATTAGTGGAACCTCTAACCTTGACATTTGTTATTATCATTGTTTAATCGTTACATTAATATTCCATCTCAAAGTTCTCATCATCTTCTTCTTCTTCTCTTTCTTTATTATTATTATTATTACTACTACTACTACTACTACTACTACTACTACTACTACTACTACTACTACTACTACTACTACTACTACTACTACTACTACTACTACTACTACTACTACTATTATTATTATTATTATTACTATTGTTGTTGTTGTTATTGTTGTTTTATAATTGTTGTTTATAATTTGTACAATTAACCTCCCTGTGGTTCGACCCCGGTCTTGCCGGGTTATTTATTACTTCGACACTCCTGCACTTGGGAGAAGACATCAATCTTTTAGTCGTGTCAAGTTTTTGGCGCCGTTGCCGGGGAGGTAAGTGTAAGTTTTGTATAAATTATAATATTTATTTTCTCTTTTCACTTTTCTTGTATATAACTTTGTTTCTTTTCTCTTGTTTCTTCTTCTTTTATTTTCTTTTTCCTTTTATTCTATTCCTACACGTGCATAAGAGTGTGGTCACGTACATCAAGTGGTAGACTTTGTAGGGTATCCTCATCATTTTCAGAAAATATGGCTGAAGAAGATAATCAATCACTTCATAATGAGAATAATAAGAATAACCATGTCAGAACACTTAGAGACCACATGAATCCCACAAGAACAAGTGCACCATCATGCATATTTTTTCCTCCCGATGCATCTCATTTTAATTTTAAGCCAGACATTATTCAACTTTTACCTTCTTTTCATGGCTTACAATTGGAAAATCCAGACTTGCATTTAAGGGAATTTGAGGAGGTCTGTAACACATATAATAATTTAAATTGTAGCATGAACACCATCAGATTAAAGCTTTTTCCTTTTTCATTAAAAGATAAAGCTAAAACATGGCTACAAAATTTGAGGCCAGGATCCATTCGTGCTTGGGATGAAATGCAACAACAGTTTTTAAAGAAGTTTTTCCCATCTCATAGAACAAACTCTTTCAAAAGACAAATCACCACTTTCACTAAAAAAACCAGGAGAAACATTTTACCAATGTTGGGATAGGTATTGAGACTTGCTTATTACTTGCCCTCATCATGGTTTTGAAACATGGAGATTGATTTCACATTTCTATGAAGGGTTAACACCTAAAGATAGGCAAATGGTTGAATTGATGTGCAATGGAACTTTTGAAGATAAAGACCCTGATGAAGCAATGGAGTACTTAGACTTGTTAGCTGAAAATGCTCAATAATGGAGTACTTAGACTTATTAGCTGAAAATACTCAAAATTGGCACACCGCGGGTACTTATGAGGCACCGAGTAAAACTCAACCTCATACATCTAGTGGAGGTATGTACAACCTTAGGGAAGATCATGACCTTCAAGCTAAGTTTGCATCTTTAGCTAGAAAAGTCGAGGCACTAGAATTGAAAAAGAGTGGTCAATTAAAATCTGTTGAAAACATTGTGTGTCAAATTTGTGAAACAAATGAACACTCAACCAACGATTGTCCAACCTTGCCTTCTTTTAAGGAATGTCTCCATGAACAAGCCCATGCTTTAAACAGTTTCCAAAGGGCCAACCACAACCTATACTCACAAACATACAACCCTGGTTGGAGAAATCACCCAAATTTCAGTTGGAAGGGTGAGAACAACAATGCACAAACTTCACAACCACCATTTCAAGCACACCATAATTTTCAAAATTCTCATGGATATGCACCTCCTTATGCTCCACCTTTTAGAAGAAATCTTGAGGAAACATTGCATGCATTCATTGAAAAGCAAGAGACAATCAATACTCAACTTGCTCAAAACATGACAGATTTTAAAGATACTCTTGCAAAATTAACATCTGCTCTCAGTTTCCAAGAGAAAGGTAAGTTTCCATCTCAACCACAACAAAATCTTAAGGGGCAATACACTGCAAATGCAAGTAGTTCCGGAAGCCAACACATGGATCAAGTCAAATCAGTCACTACTCTACGCAATGGTAAGGTTATTGAAAAACCCTCTCTTGAACCTTATGAGAAAGATGATGAGTCAATCTCTGAGGGTAAGGAAGAGGTTGAATCTGAAAATTGCAAAGAAAAGACTGATTCTCCGCCAGCACTTCCATTTCTTCAAGCCATGACCAAACAAAGAAAAGTCAATCACAACTCTGAAATTTTTGAAATTTTCAAACAGGTAAGGATCAATATACCTTTGCTGGATGCTATTAAACAGGTTCCTTCCTATGCTAAATTTTTGAAAGATCTATGCACTGTGAAGAGCAAACTGAATGTGAAAAAGAAAGCCTTTCTAGCCGAACAAGTAAGTGTTATTCTTCAAAACAATAATGCCTTGAAATATAAAGACCCTGGTTGTCCTACAATTTCTTGCTTTATTGGAGAGCATAAAATTGAAAGAGCCTTACTTGATCTCGATGCTAGTGTGAATTTACTTCCATATTCAGTTTTTTAGAGTCTCAATCTAGGTGAGTTAAAACCAACTTCTATAACTCTTTTACTTGCTGATAGATCTATAAAAGTGCCTAGAGGAATAATTGAAGATGTGTTAGTACAAGTCGATAAATTCATTTATCTTGTGGATTTTATTGTCTTGGACACACAACCTGTTGAAGTATGTAATTCATTTCCTGTTATTTTAGGACGTCCATTTCTTGCAACTTCTAATGCATTGATTAATTTTAGGAATGGACTGATGAAGCTATCATTTGGAAACATGACATTGTAGATGAATATTTTCAACATTTGCAAGCAACCTAGAGATGATAATCATTTACAGGAAGTGGACTTTACTGAAAAATTAATTCATGATCAATTTCCAACCATTTCTAGTGAAATTGAGATTGATGAATCTGATGATTTGCAAATGATTTATTTTCAGGAAGAATCAAAGACAAGTAATTGGAGGCCACAAATTGAGGAATTGCCACCACGATCAATTAAGTCCATACCTTCAAGTGTTCAACCACCAAAACCTGATTTGAAACCATTTCCATCCAATCTCAAATACTCATTTTTGGGAGAAAATGAAACTTTTCCGGTAATAATCTCTTCCAAACTTAATGCACATCAAGAAGGTAAGTTATTACAAACTCTAAAAATGCACAAAAATGCATTAGGATGGACCATAGCTGATATAAAAGGAATTAGTCCTTTAATTTGTACACACAGAATTTATTTAGAGGAAAATGCTAAACCCTCTAGAGAAATGCAACGAAGGCTAAATCCTAATATGAAAGAAGTAGTGAAAAATGAAGTCATTAAGCTTCTAGATAATGAAATCATTTATCCTATTTCTTACAGCAAATGGGTAAGTCCTACCCAAGAAGTCTGGAGTCACTATGATAACAAATGAGAACAATGAGTTAATTCCCACTAGAACTGTTACTGGTTGGCGCAAGTGTATTGACTATAGGAAACTTAATTCAATGACTAGAAAAGATCATTTTCCTTTACCTTTCATGGATCAAATCCTAGAAAGAGTTGCAGGTCATGAATTTTATTGTTTCCTAGATGGCTATTCGGGTTACAACCAAATTGAAATTGCATTGGAAGATCAAGAGAAGACTACTTTCACATGTCCATTTGGTACTTTTGCATATCGTAAGATGCCTTTTGGATTATGTAATGCACCAGCCACATTTCAAAGATGCATGCTTAGTATATTTAGTGATATGGTTGAACATTTTCTTGAGATTTTCATGGATGATTTTTCTGTTTTTGACGATTCATTTGATGATTGTTTGACTAACTTAGAAAAGGTTTTGACCAGGTGTGAAGAGAAGAATCTTGTGCTGAATTGGGAAAAATGTCATTTTATGGTAACAAACGGCATTGTACTTGGTCACATTGTTTCATCAAAAGGAATTGAGGTTGACAAATCTAAAATCGAGTTAATTGCAAACTTGCCAACACCAAAATCTCTTAAAGATGTTAGATCATTCCTAGAATATGCTGGTTTTTATAGAAGGTTCATCAAAGATTTTAGTGTAATATCTAAGCCTTTAAGTAACCTTCTAACAAAGGATACTATTTTTGAATGGACTGAACATTGTGAAGAAGCCTTTATTAAACTTGAAAACTTGCTTACTTGTGCTCCTATCATTCAACCTCCTGATTGGTCATTACCTTTTGAAATAATGTGTGATGCTAGTGATTATACCGTAGGTGCTGTTTTGGGACAAAGAAAAGATAAGCAACCTTATGTAATTTACTATGCAAGTAAAACTTTAAATAATGCTCAAACGAATTATACCACCACTGAAAAAGAATTACTTGCAGTAGTATTTGCATGTGAAAAATTCAGATCTTCTCTTGTTGGTTCACCTGTTGTTGTTTTTAGTGATCATGCAGCATTGAAATATCTTCTTTCTAAGAAAGATTCTAAGGCTAGATTGGTGCGGTGGATTTTATTACTTTAAGAATTTGATATCACAATCAAAGATAAGAAAGGCAGCGAAAATGTTGTCGCAGATCACTTGTCAAGATTGACAACAGATTCGAAAACTGACATCACATCAATTGATGACTACTTTCCCGATGAATCTTTACTTTCTCTCTCTACAATGCCTTGGTTTGCTAATATTGTCAATTTTCTTGTTTCAGGACAATTGCCAGCTCTTTGGAGTACCCAAGATAAAAGAAAGTTCTTGAACGAAGTGAAGAACTTTTATTGGGATGATCCTTATTTATTCAAATATTGTCCGGATCAAATATTTTGAAGATGCATTCCTGACAATGAGGTAAGTAATGTCACTAAATTTTGTCATTTTGAGGCATGTGGGGGCCATTTCTCATCAAGAAAGACAACTGCAAAAATCTTACAAAGTGGATTTTATTAGCCCACCATGTTTAAAGACTCACATGCATTCTGCAAGTCTTGTGAAAATTGTCAAAAGTTGGGATCTATTTCAAAACGTCATATGATGCCTTTAAATCCTATTATTGTCATTGAGATTTTTTACTGCTAGGGTATAGATTTCATGGGTCCATTCCCTCCATCATTTGGTTTCTTATACATATTAGTTGCAGTAGATTATGTTTCAAAATGGATAAAGGCAATTCCAAGTCGAAACAATGATCACAAAACAGTAATAAAGTTTTTGAAAGAAAATATTTTGAGTCGATTCGGAGTCCCTCGAGCCATAATAAGTGATGGTGGAACACATTTCTGCAACAAGCCATTTAAGTCTTTAATGAAGAAATATGGAATCACACACAAAGTTGTCATCCCTTATCACCCTCAAACAAGTGGACAAGTAGAGCTTGCTAATAGGGAGATCAAACATATTTTGGAGAAAACAGTGAACCCTAATAGGAAAGACTGGTCTTTAAGACATAATGATGCACTTTGGGCTTATCGAACTGCTTATAAAACATCATTAGGTATGTCACCTTATAGACTAGTCTATGGAAAACCTTGTCACTTGCCTGTGGAACTTGAACATAAAGCTTATTGGGCTATTAAAGCTTTCAATTCAAATCTGGATGATGCTAGTCAACTGCGAAAATTACAAATAAATGAGCTTGAGGAAATAAGAAATGATGCATATGAAAATTCAAGAATTCATAAAGCAAGAATTAAAGAGTTTCATGACAAGAAAATACTGAGAAAAACATTCAATGTTGGTCAAAAAGTATTGCTTTATAATTCTCGACTGCATTTATTTCCTGGAAAATTAAGATCAAGATGGAGCGGTCCTTTTATTGTGAAACATGTGTATCCATATGGGGCCTATGACATCGAGAATCCAAAGAATGCCAATGTTTTCAAGGTAAATGGACATCGTCTGAAAGTTTACTTTGACAATTTTTCAGTTGAACATGACTCTATTGAATTGGGTGATCCTGTATATAAAGATTGATTTTTTTTCTTTTTGAGTGATTTTTGCTAGTTTCTCTCACCCTGGTCAAATGGCGGATAACGGTACTCCGTGACTTAAGTCGATTCTTTCAGTTTCCCACAATAACTAATATCTATGTATATATTTGTGCAATTCTTTGAATCTCTCTTCCAATTCTCATTTGAAAATGGACACTAATCTTGAAAAATTGAAAAAGTATTTTCCCGCTCTGCCTCAGAATGCGATTACAAAAATTTACCGTGCTAGATGTGCAAGATTGAGATTGTTAATGAATCATGGAATTCCTGAAGATATTCGCTGGTTGATTGAAGCAAAGGTCCGATTATCAGGTGAACTGGTTGATTGAAGCAAAGGTCTGATTATCAGGTGAGTCCTCTAATTTCTTTATTTCACACATGCCTGGAACAGGTAAAAGCACTTTTGCAAAGAAACGTCATGCAAAACAACTAGAAGTCTGTCATCGATGTGCTAGATGGGCTTGTAATACACAATGTCATTCTTTAGGAATGATATCTCTAAACCGTGAAGATAAAATACAATTCATTAAGGATGGCCTGAGTAAGGAGTCTTTAGATAATCTTCTATGGACTCTTGAGACGCATCCTAGTGGAGATGTGCATCGTGTAATTCATGATTTATGGCCACTATTTCATAAAGAACATGATCGACTTAGTCTTGGGAATCTGACTAAAAAAGACCCTGTTTGCCAATTTTTAAGAAAACTAGATGGGAAGCCTATCCCCGACCCATAGAGGGCATTTAAGTCGTTCTTGGACGTAAAACCAAGGGAAGATGTGAGCCACAATCACAACTACCTGTACATACACATGTTTTTTTTTCAAAAGTAAATAAATAAATAAATAAAAAGAGAGAGTGAGACTCCAGTTGGCCTACATATAGGCGTTATGATTGCCTTTCTAATTTCTCATCTATAAAACCCTATCTTCCTTCCTTTCATTTCTACTCAACCCATACATTCAACAAATACAAAAGTGTGTAGAAATGGCAAGTTCCTCAAGTCATCAAATAAGAAATATTTGTGTTTTCGGTGGAGCAAGTTCCTCAAGTCATCATATAAGAAATATTTGTGTTTTCGGTGGATCTAGTCCTAGGAAAGAAAATAAGTTTTTAGAATCAGCAAATCATCTTGGTCAAGTGCTAGCTGAGAGAAAGATTCATTTAGTGTATGGGGGAGGTAGTCTTGGGTTAATGGGAGGTGTGTCAATAACTGTATTTTTAGGAGGTAGTCAAGTTTTGGGGGTTGTTCCCGAAGCTTTAGCACAAGGGGACATCATTGGAAAAACAATTGGAGAGGAACTTCAGGTCTCCACAAGGTCAGCTCGAATGAATACAATGTTTAACCATGTTGATGTCTTCATTGCTTTACCAGGTGTTCTAGGTACATTGGAAGATATCTTTCATATTTCCTCTTGGGCTCAACTGCACATTCGCCATAAACCTATAAGTTTGTTAAATGTTAATGGTTATTATGATAAGTTGTTGTCTTTTCTTGATCATGCTGTGGAACAGGAATTTCTATCTTCTGCACGACAAATCATAATCTTTGCTGCTACTGCTGAACAATTAATTGACCAGCTACAATCCTTCATTCCTGTAATTGATCCTTCCATGAGTCGCATAAATTGGTCAACTAAGGAAAGCCGTAAAAAGCTTAAATTGGATTTGAGCCTTCATTTGTGAATTTTTGTGTCTTTTAGTTTTATTATTGTGTTTTGTTATTTTTTATTTTTGTTTCAATGTGTTTCAGGTTTGTCAGTGTTCGTTATTTCAGGTGATATCTTCTATACTCTATCTTTCTACCTTTAAACATTGAGCACAATATCTCGTTTTGGTTGGGGGGAGAGGGTAGTAGTTGATAAAAAAAATATTTTTCATTTCATAAAGCATGTGCATAATTGTTGTTACTGGGATGGTAGAGTAAAGGAGCTCTTTTGTTAAAGTAACTCTTGAGACGCATCTTAGTAACCATTATTAACAAGGTCTATTATAATACTTCTTGAAATATTCAGATTTACAAACTCTCGCATTATTATCACTTAATTCTGCTCATATACTCATTTAACATGTATTCTTAAACCTTAATTTTCACACACACACTTTAACATATGACTGTGGGTTGCACATTGGATTATTACATTATTTATGTTCTTTTGTTAAAGGTAACAACTAAGGGAAAGGGATTGTATATAATTAAAAAAAAAGAAAAAAAATGATAATAATAAAAATGTAGATAAGTTTGGTTTCGTAGCCTCCCTAACCTAAGCAATTAAGCCCAAAGGGGTGTTTTAACACCTAATACCCTAAAGTCAACTGACTTGGGAGCTATTGGCCCTAATACCCTCAAGTCAACTAACTTGGGAGCTATTGGCCCAACGCTTGTTACATGGGTTGAGGAGAAAAACTTAAGGAAATCAAACATTGCAATATCTACATATCAGTATCTGCGACCCGAGTTACTAAGCTCGTAGGGGTGTCTTAACACCTAATGCCCTAAGACAAACTAGTCTGGGAGTCATTAGCCGAAAGCTCGTTACATGGGTTAAAAATGCATGGTGTTTTTAAATTATATGTATATATATTTAAAACAATAGGAAGAAAAAAAAAGACAAAAATAATAATCTCAACCCAAGAAAGTTAACCTTAAACATTAGAAAAAAAATTTTGTTTTCTTCCAAGGAAAGCCCCATAATTATGTGTTGATACATTGAGCACAAAAGAAAGGATTATGAATATCTTGTTAAGAGGTATTGAGCAGGTATATAAATTTAACGAGAGTTTGTTTATTTGGATAGATTAATGGAAGTTAAATGATGAATACCTTGCTTTGTGGAATTTGCAAATTTTTTTTCTATTTTAACGCTTTGATTACTAGGGACTAGTAATAAACTAGTTGGGGGGGTGATTATTACTTAAAAGTGCATTTTTATCATGGTTTTATATCATCATTTTGCACTTGAAGTATCAATAACTCCTTAACTAAAGCATGTTTTATAATAATATATCTAATAATATAAGATACCTTTAATTTATGGTAAATATTCATTTTAAATGCAGGCCTATCACATAAATGAAAGGATTGATTGATGACTGCTTGACCGCTTTTTATGATCGGCTTGTTTTAACTCGCAAGTGCACGAGTGTGCGATGTAGCAATTAACTCGGTAAGATCGAGGTCATATCCACAGAGAGCTAGATTTGGAAATTAAGCTAAGTAACAAAAAAAACTCAAGAGAAATTAAATTAACAATAACTTGGTTGAAAATAATTGATGGATTTGCTTTTAAAGATAAAAAAAATGTAAATAGATTTTAAATGACAAGAAAAAGTAAGTCTTGGTCCAAATCAATTTTAATGGTGATGTATTGGTGATTTCTTCAACATATATAAGATAACTCAACCTAATATCAACGATGGTGATATTAGAGCGGAAGATATTACAATGAAGATTAGAAAGATGAAGATTGATTATTGCTTAAGAATGAACAAGTACTTTCATATTAAGTAAGACATTGAATCAAGCAATCTCTATACCAAAACTAAAGTTTGTGCATAAAAATTCAAGATTATAACATTACCTAAATGATTTCTAAAATTTCTTTACAATAATAAATCATTCATGAAGAAAATAAGAAGATAAACATTAAGATTCATTCATATCCTAAAGAACTCACCTCAATCACCATTATCCTTGATTTGGATCCAAGAAAGAGTTTAGCCAACCATGATTATATATATGAACACTTCAATAAACATGAAAGAACTTGAATCCAACTGAAATAATAAGTTTTACAAACTAAAGAACCGAAATCTATAAAGAAGAACACAATACAATTTCAGAAAAAATTCGGACACAAATCTGACTCTAACTTTGGACAGCAATTCGACCCTCTTAGAAGCTTTTTTTGGAGAAGTCTATTAGAGACATATTTATAGGCAATTCTGTCACCTTTCCAGATCATTAAAGAACAGCTCATTTGGACACCTGAGTCAAAAGTTATAGGCAAAACACAGAAAGGTGTTCTGAAAAATCAAATCAAGACAGCTTTACAACTACTTTGGTGCACGTTTTTCTTCCTCATTTATGAGGTGTCTCCTTCTTCTTTTTGACCCAAAATAATGTTAAAATATCCCCTCCAGCTTTCCATCCATGTGCTTGCCTTCTTGGATCAATGGATTGCCCAAAATAAATCAATTGTTATTTGTTGTGTGGACATGTAAGATCATGGATTGTATTTGGGTTGATTTGAAGGTTGATTTGGGGTTGATTTAGGGCTAATTTGGGGCTGATTTAGGGCTGAATTTGAGCATCAAATAAGTATACAAATGTACTTATTATTTGGGCTAAGATTGACATTGAAACCTTGAGTGTTTAATGGTTGAAGTTTGCACACAACATAAGGCAAGTTTGGGCTTGAAATAAATCATATGATATTCTTTTCTAGAATTGGAATATAATTGATTTTTGGGACAAATTTGGAGCACTTATTTGAACCAAGATTTGCTTCAATCTTCAACTAAATGTCTCTTCAATTCTTTGTTCTGAATTCCGACGTTGAATTTTGTGAATTAATTCATTTAAGCTCCAAAAACCTATCGAAACATTAAAACAAACTTCATTACTAAAAAACACATCAATTATTATAAAAACAACCAAATAAAAACAATAAATACATATGTAAAATAAGAGACTTAATGACACTTTTGATGCACAATCAATGACTTTAAGAATTTAAATTGCAAGGGCAAAGAGATGACCAAAATTAGAAAAGAGATGTCGGTGCAATCCAAACAGGAACACTATTCGGTAATTGGGTCATATCTGGAGCTATAAATCTCAGATTTAGGTCTACTTTATATGGATGGAAAGATAAGACATAGGCCTACAAGTTTCATATGGAGCCCAAGATCTAAAAAGGCCATTTTCAAGTCCAAATTATTGCAACAACAAAGAAGCCCGAAGCTGTCCTCTAGCCCGAGCACTGTTCAGTATTTTGGTCATATCTGGAGTTCTAGAAGTCCAAATGAGTTGAATGTTTTACACAAGAAAGCTGAGACAATTGTCTATAACTTTCATGTTTTCAGGTGGCTCCAATTTTGACGTTATCAATGACGTTTTGGGCAGACAAGAGAAGATAAGTATTGTCACCAAGTCAAGAGTTGATCACCCACTCATCAATTAGTCATCAAATCAATAGTTCCCAATTTTGACCTATAAAAGGAGGCATTTGCCATGTATTTAGGCATCTTGGTTTCCAGATCAAGATCATGCTCTTCCTTTCTCTCTTTGTATTTTTTGTAATGTTTATGCTATGCTTTCATTAATATCAAGTTTATGCCTTTCATTTCCTTTCATTTTATTAGCTAACTTTTATCTTATTTATGTTCTTATTTTGTTTATCTATTTTTCTTTCTTTTATTATGTCTAGCTAAGTTTATTATGTCAAGTTGAAAAGGTTACACTAATGGTGTAAGAATAAGTATAGTGTAAACTTAAAATGGACTTTAATGTTTGATACTAACATGTTTTGTATTTGTTATCTTATTCACTCTTTAATACTTTGCTTGTTAAATGATTAATCTTGATTTATGTTGTATACCACTTGGTACAACAAATGCTTGGCACTTTCATAGCCCATACTGTATGGTATAACCGACACCTCAGCTATGAAAGGAACTTGCTTTGTTGTTAACATAAGTTATAATCATGAATGCTTGACGAGATTTACAAGTACTAGCATTAATTGAATAAGATGACTAATGTAATCATGTTAACAATCTATAATCTGATTGGAACCTCCTTTTTGCGTGGTTTCCAATTGAATAATAAGAGTTTATACTATACTTGTTTGACATACCATTAGTGAAACCTCTAACCTTGACATTTGTTATTATTATTGTTTAATCCTTACATTAATTTTCCATCTCCAAGTTCTCATCATCTTCTTCTTCTTCTCTTTCTTTATTATTATTATTATTATTATTATTATTATTATTACTATTATTATTATTATTACTACTACTATTACTACTACTACTACTACTACTACTACTAGTATTATTATTATTATTATTATTGTCGTTGTTGTTATTATTGTTATTACTATTATTATTGTTGTTTTTATTATTATTGTTGTTGTTGTACTATTGTGTTATTACTATTATTGTTGTTGTACTATTGTCATTTATAATTTGTACAATTAACCTCCCTGTGGTTCGACCCCGGTCTTGCCGGGTTATTTATTACTTCGACACTCCTGCACTTGGGAGAAGACATCAATCTTTTAGTCGTGTCACTAATGTAACCATATTATCCACAAGTGTGGGGGAAATTTGCGGTATATATATTGCTGGTGCCATTCAGGGCATCGGTACTGGTAATTGAGGCATTGTCTCCATTATAACTCTCACAATCTAGGCTATAAACACCAAATCAAAATATGGTGCAGGGGCTATTGCTGGCACTACTATTGTTGGAGGAGGCACCTCTTTTAGATGAGGTGTTGCAGGTATGTGAGAGGTTGAATCCTCTAAAGAATCCTCTCTCTTGCTATGCTCAAACCCGAGATCTTGACCCACTTCCCGTGCTGGAGAGCGATCCGCCATCTCACCTTGTCTTATGTGCATTACCCTGAACCAATTTGCTACTTATCAGATTCTAATTCAATTCTTGAACCTAGACTAGGGCTCTAATATCAAATGTAACAACCTCAACATTGGTATTCAAAACAAAGAGTAAGGATATAATAATTCAATTAAGATTAGGATTTTTTTTAAATGCCTTTTATATCCCTTAACAGTAACTTTTATGATTTTTGGGTAAAATTTCTTGAATCCTAATACCTGTTTATACCGCATCTTACCCGGGTTATATCGAATTTCACTAAGTTACTTGTTGGTACTTTCAATTTCATGAAATTCACTTCTATAAAAAATTTATTCATATTTTCTTGTTTATTTATTTATTTATATATTAACACTTGAACAAAACATTTTAATTTAGATTCTCAAATATATCATCATTCTTATAATTTAAATTTATCACTTTCCCTCATTTTTCATAATCCTGACTTTCATTGATATCAATAATATTATTTGGGATTTTATAGTATTTATTATCTTATTCACTTTTAATAATTTGTTTGTTAAATGGTTAATCTAGATTTGTGTTATATAACACTTGGTACAACAAATACTTGACACTTTCATAACCTAACCATATGATATAACCAACACTTGTGCTATGAAAGAAACTTGATTTATTGTTAACATATGTTATAATCATGAATACCTGATAATATTTACAAGTATTAGCATTATTTAAATAAGTTAACTAATATAATCATGTTAACAATTTATAATCTGATTGGAATCTTCTTTATGTGTTGTTTCCAGTTGAGTAATAAAAAGAGTTTATATTATACTTATTTGAAATATCATTAGTGGATTCTCTAAACTTGATATTTGTTTTTGTCGTTGTTTAATACTCACATTAATCTTACATCTCAAAATCATCTTTAACTTTATTCTTTCTCTTCTTACTATTATTAGTATTATTGTTGTTGTTTTTCTTCTTACTATTATTAGTATTATTATTGTTGTTACTACTACTGTTACCACCACCACTACTACTATTGTTGTTGTTGTTGTTCTTATTATTATTATTTATAATTTATATAGTTAACCTCTCTATGGTTTGACCCCGGTTTTGACGGGTTATATATTGCTTCGACACTCCTACACTCGGAAGAAGACATCAATATTTTAATCGTGTCGATGGGTCAACCTGGGTCAACTCGGGTCAACATGGAAAAATTTAAAAAATAATATTTAAAACTTTAATATTTCATATGAAAAAATTAAAATCAAGTATAAGTTATACATATTGTAAATAATGAAGTTTAAAAGAATATTTTAAAAAATAATTTTATCTCACATTAAAAAGATATTATGTTAAGCTTTTAAATTAAAGTATTTAAACTATTTTTTTTTATCCCACATTGAAAAAATAAATCTATGTTAAGCTTTTAAATTGAAGTATTTAAACTATTTTTTTTATCCCACATTGAAAAAATAAATTTTTCCCTAGGAACATAGAGTATATATAATAATGGGTTTTAAATTCCAGATTGAAAAAATATAACTTTTTTCATGGGAACATAGAGTATATATATAAAAGGGTTTCAAATCCCACATTGAAAAGATATTATATTATTCTTTTAAGTTAAAATATTTAAACCAAAAACTTTTATATCTCACATCGAAAAACATAACTTGTTTCTTGGAACCATAGAGTATATATACTAATGGATTTCAAATTGCACATTGAAAAACATAAATTTTTTCTTGGAAATATAGAGTATATATATGAAAGGGTTTCAAATCCGATATTGAAAAGATACTACGTTATCCTTATAAGTTGAAGTATTTAAACCAAAAACTTTTATATCCCACATTGAAAATACATAACGTTTTTCTTATAAATATACAGTATATATACTAATGGGTTTCAAATCCCACATTGAAAAAGCATAACTTTTTTCTTAGAAACATACAGTATATATACTAATAGATTTCAAATCCCACATTAAAAAAACATAACTTTTTTCTTAGAAACATACAGCATATATACTAATAGATTTCAAATCCCACATTAAAAAAACATAACTTTTTTCATGGGAACATAGACTATATATACAAAAGGGCTTCAAATCCTATATTGAAAAGATATTATGCTATCCCTTTAAGTTGAAGTATTTAAATTGAAAACTTTTGTATCCTACATTGAAAAAACATAACTTTTTTTCTAGGAACATAGAGTATATATACTAATGGGTTTCAAATCTCACATTTGAAAAAAAAAAAAACATCGGGTCTCATCCAGGTTCGCTTCGATCATAGGTTGACCCACTGGGTTGATCGGGTTTTGCCAGGTTGTTGCCCTGGCTGGTCTTTTGTTAAACCGGACCAGTCCAACCATCGGGTTGACTAGTCGGGCCAAGCTGGGTTTTATAACTAGGCTGGAAAGTATAGGTGCAAATCACCTACCTATAATAGAAGTCATACTCATGCTTCCTTACTACTGCTGTTGCACCACGCCTGTGATCCCTCTAGTGAATCACATATTTATCTCATAAATATTTCTCATTCAAGAATATGTTTGATAATAACCATATCAACAACCAATAAATTTTTCTTTCAATCATTTCTTTATATTTTATGTTTTTCTCATAACACCCATTAATGTTGTCGTTCTTTGTTCAACCATAATTATCATTTTTTCTTTATATTTAAACTATTACTATTTAAATCTCGAACTGTTATTGTTTAGATATTGGACAGTTACTATCCAAACGTTACTATCTAGATATTGGACTGTTACTATCCAACTATTACTATCCTGAACTATTAATTTCTAGACATTGAACTCTTACTGTCCAACCGTTACTGTTCGATATCTCCTTAGATTTTTAACTATATCCAGAGTTTTAGAACTCCGTTTCAAGCGAGATTAGTCTCGTTGGAAAGCTAAAGCATAAGGCTACAAGTTCTCTGAGCACGAAGAACCAGGTTCTGCCTTAAAGATAGTCAAAATTTCTTATCAATTAATCAGTCTTATTGTCCTACAGGGTCTATCATGACCTAATCTCGGTTACTAACCCATAACTGGAGTTTTATAGCTCTAAATTGAGCAAGACTAATTTTCTTAGTTACTCAACATCCAAATGATCGAACCTCTTTCTAATTTCTTCATCCTCCTACTTAAAATCTCATTGAAAGTCAAGAAATGAGCCAATTCATATTTGTCAACCCTTCCATTCACAAACTACATTTTCTGGGTAAATTATCATGGTTTTATGTCCCCAGTCATACACATAAATTAACTTAATTTTAACATCTATTATATTTTTCCCAATTCAAGTCTAAGAACCTTAAACTTTAAATCAACATCCAGACATCAATTCATAATCGAATTTGAAATGACTTATAGGACCACGATTAGAACATCTTACCTAGTAAGAATCAAGATTTCGATCTTCAACCAGTCGAAGATTTTCGACCCCCCTTTTTCCTATAGATAGCCGGCACTCCCTTCCCTCTTTTGTTCAAATTTTTCTTGTTAATTCCTTGTTTCTAAGTGTTTATTCTACCTATAAACCCTTAATCTTAAATGAGTTCTTGAAATTTGGTATTTTTTTCTTGATTTGCAAGAATGGATACAAAAACTTCTTTTCTTTTCTTATAGTTGCTGCAGATTTTTGGTGAGAAGAGGTGTATTTATACTTTATAATTTTTGTTATTTACACTTAGGCCATATTTCCTTTAAGTGTATTATTTTCTTCAATTAAATCCAACCCTTGATATTATCGGGTTTACTTATAATGTCTCAAATTATTTTACCTGGAAATTTATATTCAAAAATTTTTGAATTCCTGTTTTTATTTAACCATATGCATGAATTTCTTCACTTTTATTTTCCATGTAGTTAGTTTGAAATTTAAGTAATCTTTATTTTTCCCGGGGTTTACATTAATCTTCCATTTCTTGTAAGATAAAGGGTTAAAAACACCTCAATGTACTCCTCTTGTCATATAGAACTCATTAACACCAAGAATTAGGTTTTTTGTTGTTAGAATACAAACAATTAATGATTTTCTCTCTTTTCTTTTTATATTTTGGTGATTTTCTCTCTCTTCTCTCTTAAACTTAGTGATTGAAATATGATTAAAATGAAGTTTTGGATCATAACAGTAAATTGTAAACTATAATGACTGAAAATGAAGTTCACAAAATATTCTAGAAAAAAAATCTATTAAACAAGTTTTTCACAATTAAAACAAAATATAAAACCCTTGCATTATTGCCTCCTCTTCAAATTGGTCCCCGGATGCTTTTTTATTTCACAAGCAATAAATTTGATTTGTTTTTCTTTTTATTTTTTCAAAATTGAGCGTGAATAACATCTAAAGATGTTATTTTGACACCTCAATAATTTTATAAAAAATAAATTAAAACAAATTATTAAGTCTAATTTTCCATCAATACAATGCAAAAGGAGCTAAATTGAAAAATAAATAAATTTGAGATTTAATGCAAAAAAAATTTAAAGGAAAGAAAAATAAATAGAAGCATTATGTGAAATCCATAATAATCTAGGTATGGTTTCATAATGTTTCAACAATATTTTTAGTTTTTGTTAATTGATTAGTTTCATTTTTTTTATTGAAAATAAGTTATTTTTCATTATTTATATCTATTAATAACATATCTGGTATGGCAAAACGTAATCAAGTATATAATATACGAAAAAAGTAATGGGATGAAATGGGATGGTTTATTACATTTATTTGCTTGGTTGCAAAAACATTTCGAAATATAATGGAAGTTTTCATCAATTTTTATTTTAATCCTTTTAATTATTTGAAAAAAATTATTTAATTTTTAATTTTTTAATTTATTTACAAATTAGTTCTTATTTGAAATTTTTTTGTCCTTATATATTCTAAGAATATAGTTTATTCCTTATAATAAAAAGTTTCTTACGATTAGATCTCTGCATGTTTACTCCTAATCAACTAATTGTTAACTATTCATTCCATTTTTCTTTCTAATATAATATTTGTAATATATTTAGTCACTACAAAAATAATCATTAATTACATTACAATTTTTTAAATTACACAACCAACCCATTAGAATATACCCATTAGAAATCGATGTTTCCTTCCTTACAAAGTATTGTATATTAGAGTATAACAATTTTTTTAAGTTTTAGATTTATTTATTTTTAATTTTATAATTTAACTTTGTATTTATTGGAAATTGAGATTTATAATTTATTTTCTATAAAATTATATCAGT
>NW_011501393.1:0-38010 GCF_000495115.2 Populus euphratica
TTTAAAATAAACATTTACCACAAATTAAAGGTATCTTATATTATTAGATACGTTATTATAAAACATGCTTTGGTTAAGGAGTTATTGATACTTCGAGTGCAAAATGATGACATACAAACTTGATAAAAATACACTTTTAAGTACTAATCAACCCACTTATGGCTTAGTGGTTTACATCTAGAAGGAAGATCCATTAATTCCCATGAATGATTTTCTATAATAGATTCTATTTCACTATTAATTGTCTCTTTCTAATAGGAAGCTTTTCGGACAAGATTTTAACTCAGAATATGTACAGGGTTCATTTTCTAACAAGTATGTTAGAAAATCAAGACCAAACATTTTGGTTATTTTTCCCTTTTACTCATTCTATGCTCAACTTCATCATTTTTTGATTTGAAATAATAAATAACCGAGCAAGACCGATCGAACTATAGAGAGGTTAACTATATAATAATAATAATAATAATAATAATAATAATAATAATAATGGTGGTGGTAGTGATGATGATGAGTTGAAGAGGACTTTGAGATATAAGATTAATGTAAGGAATAAATAAGGATAAAATAATTATCATTGTTAGAGGATCCACTAATGGTATTTCAAATAAGTATAGTATAAACTCTTTTTATTACTCAATTGGAAAACATACATAAAGGAGGTTCCAATTGGATTATAAATTACTAACATGATTATATTAGTTATCTTATTTGAATAATGTTAATACTTGCAAATGTTATTAGGTATTCATGATTATAACTTATGTTAACAACAAATCAAGTTCCTTTCACAGCACAGGTGTCAGTTATACCATAAGGTTGAGCTATAAAAATGTCAAGTATTTATTATACCAAGAGTTATGCAATATAAATCTACATTAACCATTTAACAAGCATATTATTAAGAGTGAATAAGATAACAAATATAAAACATGTTAGTGTCGAACATTAAGGTCCATATTGAGTTTATACTATACTTATTCTTACACCATTAGTGTAACCTTTTCACGTTGACATCATAAACATAACTAAATATAATAAAAGAGAGAAACATAAATAAACAAGATTAGAATATAAATTAGATATAAATTAACTAAGTAAAGGAAAGGAAATGAAAGAAATAAATAATAGATTAATAAAAGCAAAACTTAAACATTACAAAAAAATAAAGAAAGAAAGCAAGAACATGATCTTGATCTAAAAACTAATATGTTTAAATGCATGGCAAATGCCTCCTTTTATAGGCTAAAATTTGGAACTCTTGATTTGATGACTAATTGTTGAGTGGGTGACCACATCTTGACTTTGTGACAATCCTTATCTTCTTTTCTGCTAAAAATATTATTGTTAACATCAAAATTTGAATAGATAGTCCAGTGAAAGTTCTGGAAAATTCTCTCAACTTTCTAACAAAAAAAGAATCGGTGCATTTGGACTTTTATAACTTAAGATATGGGCTAAACAATGAACACTGTCTGGGTTGCGGGATATATTTGGACTTTTTTTTATGTAAGATTTGGACTTCCAAATGATAGAACTGAGTCTTAGACTCTTATAAATATTTTATACCTATATCTTAGCTTTCTAGCTGACTAAAGATTGATGTCTTCTCCCAAGTGCAGGAGTGTCGAAGTAATAAATAGCCCGGCAAGACCGGGGTCGAACCACAGGGAGGTTAATTGTACAAATTATAAACGACAATAGTACAACAATAATAATAATAATAACAACAACAATAATAATAGTAATAACATTAATAACAACAATGACAATAACAACAACAACAACAACAACAACAACAAGAATAATAATAATAATAATAATAATAATAATAATAAAGAAAGAGAAGAAGAAGATGATGATGAGAACTTGGAGATGGAAAATTAATGTAAGGATTAAACAATAATAATAACAAATGTCAAGGTTAGAGGTTCCACTAATGGTATATCAAACAAGTATAGTATAAACTCTTATTATTCAATTAGAAACCACACACAAAGAAGGTTCAAATCAGATTATAGATTGTTAACATGATTACATTAGTCATCTTATTCAATTAATGCTAATACTTGTAAATCTCGTCAAGCATTCATGATTATAACTTATGTTAATAACAAATCAAGTTCCTTTCATAGCTCAGGTGTCGGTTATACCATACAGTATGAACTATAAAAGTGCCAAGCATTTGTTGTACCAAGTGTTATACAACATAAATCAAGATTAGTCATTTAACAAGCAAAGTATTAAAGAGTGAACAAGATAACAAATACAAAACATCTTAGTATCAAACATTAAAGTCCATATTAAGTTTACACTATACTTATTCTTACACCATTAGTGTAACCTTTTCACCTTGACATAATAAACTTAGCTAGACATAATGAAGAACGAAAAATAAATAAACAAAATAAGAATATAAATAAGATAAAAGTTAACTAAGTAAATGAAAGGAAATGAAAGGCATAAACTTGATATTAAGAAAAGCAAAGCATAAGCAATACAAAAAACTACAAAGAGAGAAAGCAAAAGCATGATCTTGATCTAGAGACCAAGATGCCTAAATGCATGGCAAATGCCTCCTTTTATAGGCCAAAATTGGGAACTATTGATTTGATGACTTATTGATGAGTGGGTGGCCAACTCTTGACTTGGTGACAATCCTTATCTTCTCTTGTCTGCCCAAAACGTCATTGATAACGTGAAAATTGGAGCCACTTGAAACATGAAAGTTGTAGACAATTGTCTCAGCTTTCTTGTGTAAAACATTCAGCTCATTTGAACTTCTAGAACTCCAGATATGGCCAAAATACTGAACAGTGCTCGGGCTAGAGGACAGCTTCAGGCTTCTTAGTTGTTGCAATAATTTGGACTTAAAAATGGCCTTTTTAGATCTTGGGCTCCATGTGAAAGTTGTAGGCCTATGTCTTACCTTTCCATCCATATAAAGTAGACCTAAATCTGATATCTATAGCTCCAGATATGACCCAATTACCAAATAGTGTTCCGATTTGGATTGCACCGACATCTCTTTTCTAATTTTGGCCATCTCTTTGCCCTTGCAATTTAAGTTCTTAAAGTCATTAATCAATCCTTTCATTTATGTGATAGGCCTGCATTTAAAATGAATATTTACCACAAATTAAAAGTATCTTATATTATTAGATATATTATTATAAAACATGCTTTTTAGTTAAAGAGTTATTGATACTTCAAGTGCAGAATGATGATATAAAACCATAATAAAAATGCACTTTTAAGTACTAATCACACCCCTCAACCAGCTTATTACTAGTCCCTAGTAATCAAAGCGTTAAAATAGAAAAACAATTTGCAAATTCCACGAAGCAAGGTATTCATCATTTAACTTCCATTAATCTATCCAGATAAACAAACTCTCGTTAAATTTATATAGCTGCTCAATACCTCTTAACAAGATATTAATAAACATTTCTTTTATGCTCAATATATCAAAACATAATTATGGGGCTTTTCTTGGAAGAAAACAAAATTTATGTTCTAATGTTTAAGGTTAACTTCCTTGGGTTGGGATTATTATTTTTGTCTTTTTTTTTTTATTTAAAAATACTATGCATCTTTAACCCATGTAATGAGCTTTCGGCTAATGACTCCCAGACTAGTTGGTCTTAGGGCATTAGGTGTTAAGACACCCCTACGAGCTTAGTAACTCGGGTCGCAGATACTGATATGTAGATAGTGCAATGTTTGATTCCCTTAAGCTTTTCTCCTCAACCCATGTAACAAGCGTTGGGCCAATAGCTCCCAAGTCAGTTGAGGTCAATAGCTCCCAAGTTAGTTGACTTTAGGGTATTAGGTGTTAAAACACCCCTTCGGGCTTAATTCCTTAGGTTAGGGAGGCTACGAAACCAAACTTATCTACATTTTTATTATAAGTATTTTTTTTTCTTTTTTCTTTTTTTTTGTTTTTTTTTAATTATATACTATCCCTTTTCCTTAGTTGTTACCTTTAACAAAAGAACATAAATAATGTAATAATCCAATATGCAACCCACAATCATATGTTAAAGTGTGTGTGTGTAAATTAAGATTTAAGAATACATGTTAAATAAGTATATGAGCAGAATTAAGTGATAACAATGCGAGAGTTTGTAAACCTGAATATTTCAAGAAGCATTATAATAAACCTTGTTAAGAATGGTTACAAAGATGCGTCTCAAGAGTCACTTTAACAAAAGAGCTCCTTTTACTCTGTCATCCTAATAACAACAATTATGCACATGCTTTATGAAATGAAAAATAATTTTTTTTTATCAACTACTACCCTCTCCCCCCAACCAAAACAAGACATTGTCCTCAATGTTCTAAGGTAGAAAGATAGAGTATAGAAGATATCACCTAAAATAACGAACACTAACAAACCTGAAACACACTGAAACAAAAATAAGAAATAACAAAACACAATAATAAAACCAAAAGACACAAAAATTCACAAATGAAGGCTCAAATCCATAAAAATTCACAAATGAAAGCTCAAATCCAATCTAAACTTTTTACGGCTTTCCTTAGTTGACCAATTTATGCGACTCATGGAAGGATCAATTACAGGAATGAAGGATTGTAGCTGGTCAATTAATTGTTCAGCAATAGCAGCAGAGATTATGATTTGTCGTGCAAAAGATGTTAAAAATTCCTGTTCCATAGCATGATCAAGAAAAGACAACAACTTATCATAATAACCATTAACATTTAACAAATCTATTGGTTTATGGTGAATGTGCAGTTGAGCCCAAGAGGAAATATGAAAGATCTCTTCCAATGTACCTAGACCACCTGGTAAAGCAATGAAGGCATTGTGGAGACCTGAAGTTCCTCTCCAATTGTTTTTCCAATGATGTCCCTTTGTGCTAAAGCTTCGGGGACAACCCCCAAAACTTGACTACCTCCTAAAAATGCAGCTATTGACACACCTCCCATTAACCCAAGACAACTGCCAGTTTTTAAGAAAACTGGATGGTCTCCCCCATACACTAAATGAATCTTTCTCTCAGCTAGCACTTGACCAAGATGATTTGCTGATTCTAAAAACTCCTTTTCTTTCCCAGGACTAGATCCACCGAAAACACAAATATTTCTTATATGATGACTTGAGGAACTTGCCATTTCTACACACTTCGGTATTTGTTGAATGTATGGGTTGAGTAGAAATAAAAGGAAGGAAGAGAGGGTTTTATAGATGAGAAATTAGAAAGACAATCATAACACCTATATATAGGTCAACTAGAGTCTCACACACTCTCTCTCTCTCTCTTTATTTATTTATTTATTTACTTTTGAAAAAGCATGTGTATGTACAGGTAGTTGTGATTGTGGCTCACATCTTTCCTTGGTTTTATGTCCAAGAACGGCTTAAACGCCCTCTATGGGTCGGGGATAGGCTTCCCATCCAGTTTTCTTAAAAACTGGCAAACAGGGTCTTTTTTAGTCAGATTCCCAAGACTAAGTTGATCATGTTCTTTATGAAATAGTGGCCATAAATCATGAATTGCACGATGCACATCTCCACTAGGATGCATCTTAAGAGTCAATAGAAGATTATCTAAAGACTCCTTACTTAGGCCATCCTTAATGAATTGTATTTTATCTTCATGGTTTATAGATACCATTCCTAAAGAACGACATTGTGTATTACAAGTCCATCTAGCACATCGATGACAGACTTTCAGTCGTTTTGCACGATGTTTCTTTGCAAAAGTGTTTTTACCTGTTCTAGGCATGTGTGAAATGAAGGAGTTAGAGGACTCACCTGATAATCGGACCTTTGCTTCAATCAACCAGCAAATATCTTCAGGAATTCCATGTTTCATTAACAATCTCAGTCTTGCACATCTAGCACAGTAAATTTTTGTAATCGTATTCTGAGGCAGAGCGGGAAAATACTTTTTCAATTTTTCAAAATTAGTGTCCATTATCAAATGAGAATTGGAAGAGAGATTCAAAGAATTGCACAAATATATACACATATATCAGTTATTGTGGGAAACTGAAAGAACCGACTTAAGTCACGGAATACCGTTATCCGCCATTTGACCGGGGTGAGAGAAACTAGCAAAAATCACTAAAAAAGAAATAAAAAAAATAAAAATCAATCTTTATATACAGGATCACCCAATTCAATAGAGTCTGTTCAACTGAAAAATTATCAAAGTAAACTTTCAGACGATATTCATTTACCTTGAAAACATTGCCATTTGTTTGATTCTCGATATCATAGGCCCCATATGGATACACATGTTTCACAATAAAAGGACCGCTCCATCTTGATCTTAATTTTCCAGGAAATAAATGCAATCGAGAATTATAAAGTAAGACTTTTTGACCAACATTGAATGTTTTTCTCAGTGTTTTCTTGTCATGAAACTCTTTAATTCTTGCTTTATGAATTCTTGAATTTTCATATGCATCATTTCTTATTTCCTCAAGCTCATTTATTTGTAATTTTTGCAGTTGACTAGCATCATCCAAATTTGAATTGAAAGCTTTAATAGTCCAATAAGCTTTATGTTCAAGTTCCACAGGCAAGTGACAAGGTTTTCTATAGACTAGTCTATAAGGTGACATACCTAATGATGTTTTATCAGCAGTTCGATAAGCCCAAAGTGCATCATTAAGTCTTAAAGACCAGTCTTTCCTATTAGGGTTCACTGTTTTCTCCAAAATGTGTTTGATCTCCCTATTAGCAAACTCTACTTGTCCACTTGTTTGAGGGTGATAAGGGGTGGCAACTTTGTGTGTGATTCCATATTTCTTCATTAAAGACTCAAATGGCTTGTTGCAGAAATGTGTTCCACCATCACTTATTATGGCTCGAGGGATTCCAAATCGACTCAAAATATTTTCTTTCAAAAACTTTATCACTGTTTTGTGATCATTGTTTCGACTTGGAATTGCCTCTATCCATTTTGAAACATAATCTATTGCGACTAATATGTATAAGAAACCAAATGATGGAGGGAATGGACCCATGAAATCTATACCCCAACAGTCAAAGATCTCAATGACAATAATAGGATTTAAAGGCATCATGTGACGTTTTGAAATAGATCCCAAATTTTGACAATTTTCACAAGACTTGCAGAATGCATGTGAGTCTTTGAACATGGTGGGCCAATAAAATCCACTTTGTAAAATTTTTGCAGTTGTCTTTCTTGACGAGAAATGGCCCCCACATGCCTCAGAATGAAAAAATTTAATGACACTACTTACCTCATTGTCAGGAATGCATCTTCGAAATATTTGATCCGGACAATATTTGAATAAGTTAGGGTCATCACAATAAAAGGTCTGCACTTCATTCAAAAACTTTTCTTTGTCTTGGGTACTCCAATCAGCTGGCAAATCTCCTAAAGCAAGAAAATTGATATTTTTATCATACCAAGGTATTGGACTAAGACAAAGTAAGGATTCGTTAGGAAAGTAATCATTGATTGGTGTGATGTCAGATGTCAAATCTGTTGTCACTATTGATAAAAGATTTGCATCAACATTTTCGGTGCGTTTTTCATCCATGATTTCTTCCTCAGAATAAATCATTGGCAAATCTTCAGATTTATTTAACTCATTTTTACTTAAAGTAGATTCAAGTTGATCATAAACTAATTCGTTAATATGATCTACTTCTTGTAAATCATTATCATCTCCAGATTGCTTGCAAATATTGAAAATATTCATCTTCAATGTCATGTTTCCAAATGATAGCTTCATCAGTCCATTCCTACAATTAATCAATGCGTTAGAGGTTGCAAGAAACGGACGTCCTAAAATAACAAGAAATGAATTCCATGCTTCAACAGGTTCTGTGTCCAAGACAATAAAATCCACAGGATAAATGAATTTATCGACTTGTACTAACACATCTTTAATTATTCCTCTAGGCACTTTTACAGATCTATCAGCAAGTAAAAGAGATATAGAAGTTGGTTTTAACTCACCTAGATTAAGACTCTGAAAAACTGAATATGGAAGTAAATTCACTCTAGCACCAAGATCAAGTAAGGCTCTTTCAATTTTTTGTTCTCCAATAAAGCAAGAAATTGTAGGACAACCAGGGTCTTTATATTTCAAAGCATTATTGTTCTGAAGAATAGCACTTACTTGTTCGGCTAGAAAGGCTTTCTTTTTCACATTCAGTTTCCTCTTCATAGTGCAAGATCTTTCAAAAATTTAGCATAGGAAGAAACCTGTTTAATAGCATTCAGCAAAGGTATATTGATTCTTACCTGTTTGAAAGTTTAAAAAATTTTAGAGTTGTGATTGACTTTCCTTTGTTTGGTCATGACTTGAGGAGATGGAAGTGCTGGCGGAGAATCAGTCTTTTCTTTGTAATTTTCAGATTCAACCCCTTTCTTACCCTCAGAGATTGACTCATCATCTTTCTCATAAGGTTCAAGAGAGGGTTTTTCAATAACCTTACCACTGCGAAGAGTAGTGACTGATTTGACTTGATCCATGTGTTGGCTTCTGGAACTACTTGCATTTGCATTGTATTGCCCCTTGGGATTTTGTTGTGGTTGAGATGGAAACTTACCTTTCTCTTGAAAACTGAGAGCAGATGTTAATTTTGCAAGAGTATCTTTAAAATCTGTCATGTTTTGAGCAAGTAAGGTGGTTTGCACCAGAGATTAAGATGGTGTTTGAGATCTACTAGTTTTCGATAAAATTCAAGTAACCATGTATGCATTTGGATGGTGAATTCTCTTCTTTTATATTTTTATCTTTACAACTATTTTTGTCTCCATATTAAAGTTTTTATTGGGTAAGTTTAGTTGGGCCATGAGAGGAGAGGTTCTATTAAGAAGAGGAGAGAGAGTTTAGACCAGGAGTAGAGGCATGGTTGGGTTAAATAAAATGTTTGGTTGACAATGCCCATTTTTTCTCCTTTTTCATTTCATACTTTCTTTTTCTCCTTCGCTTCTTCTCCTACCAACTCAAGGGTTGGTGAGCTACTACCATACGGCAAGCTTGGTTAGGCCTGGAACTAAAACTCCGTGGAAAAGTATTGTGGCTTCAGACTCATTGTTATTGTTCACTAGAACAGTATAATAGTGTTTTTCCCCTCCATACAAAAAACTTAAAACATGCTTACAAGAATATTGAGGTCTTTAGATAACTCATTTATCATTACCAAATAAAGTAGTAAAACAACACAAACACATTTGCAAGCAAAAAATTAAGCTTGGCATCAAAGGATATTTTTGTATTTTTATAATGGTTTTTTGGCTATTATAATTGAAGCTAAAGGGCACTTTGGTATTTGCACAAGTATAATAAAAAAATTAAAATGCACAATGAAACTATGAAAATACCTTTAAAATCAATAATTTTAAGCTTGAGGTCAATAAGTGTTTTTAACTTTTCACAATAACTTTTTTTAATTACAAAGTCAGCTTAAGGATAATTATGCATTCGGTTAAACAAAAAACTAAAAGGTGGGTACATCATTTGAGGGATCGTGGGAGGTGCTCACACCTTTCAGATGGCATTTACGGTGCCTCCCGATATCCAAAAATGCCCATTCATCATGTCGTTAAAAGCATCTTCGTGTCCTTTTTCTGTTGATGTGATGTGTCTCTTTTGATGATCCGTTTTGACATAGATAGGCCTTTCTTTTTTTTTCCTTTCTTCTCTCTCTCCTCAAAAATTCACAGTTTAACTGTTTTGGTTGTTGGCCTTTCAACTTCAATCCTTATTCTTTTGATTTGTAATTCTTATTCTTGGCCCTTTTAGAGAAGTATTGTTTATATTCAACTTCATCATTTGATCCCAATTTATCAAATATTATATTCTCTAATGTAGTCCTCATTCTTTGAATTTTTAATTTTTATCATTGGCCTTTAAAAGTCTCAATGGTTTCCAGTTTCATCCTTCAATTCAAATTGATGATGTTGTGTTTTCCAATTTGATCCTTATAGTTCTGATTTCTTTTTTTTTCTTGACCATTTTGTAAAGGTTACTATTATTTTTAATTTCACCCTTTAATTATAGCATTGTTTATTTTTCGATTAAGGAGAGAAGAGAGAGTTTAGACTAGGATTAGAGGCATGGTTGGGCTAAATGAAAGGTTCGGTTGATAGTTCCCATTTCTTCTTCTTTTTTCTTTTCATTCTCTTTTTTTTTCTCTTTTTCTTCTTCTCCTGCCAACTTCAAGGTTGGTTGAGTTGTTGCTAGACAACAAGTTTGGTTAGGCTTGTTATAAAGCTTGTTTACATACATATATATATACGCACACAGATACACATATGTACACATATATATATGTACACACATATATTAATGTAGGTACACATATATTTATGTAGGTATATACACACATATATATTAAAAAAACTAAAACTCCTTGGAAAAGTATCGTAGCTTTAGACTTCTTGTTATTGTTCACTACACTATAATGGTGTTTTTACCCCTCTATATAATAAACTTAAAACAGACTTCCAAGAATATTAAGGTCTTTTCATATGCCTAATTTATCATTACCAAATAAAGTAGTAAAACAGTACAAATACATTTGGAAGCAAAAAATTAAGCTTGGCATATAAGGATATTTTTATATTGGTTTTTTGGCAATTAGAATTGAAGCTAATGGGCACTTTGGTATTTGCACAAATATAATAAAAAAAATTAAAATGCACAGTAAAACTATGAAAATATATTTAAAATCAACAATTTTAAGCTTGAGATCAAAGAGTATTTTTAACTTTTCACAATAGTTTTTTTTAATTACAAAGTTAGCTAAGGGACAATTATGTATTTGGCTAAACAAAAAACCAAAAGATGGGCGCGCCATTTGGGGGCTGTAGAAGGTGCTCGCACCTTTTGAGCAACGTGTAAGGCACCTCTCCACATCCAAAAATGCCTTTCATTGTGTCATTGGAAGCGTGGTCATGTCCTTTTCGTATTAATGTGATACGTGTCTATGTTGGTAATCCGGTTTGATGTAGATAAGCTCTTTTTTTTCCTTTTTTCTCTCTCATCTTTAAAAATTACAATTTAATCCTCTTGATTGTTGACATTTCAACTCCAGTCCAATCCTCATTCTTTTAATTTTTAATTCTTGGTCTTGGATTTTTTAGAGAAATTTTATTTGTTTTCAACTTCATTATTCGATTTCAATATACCAAATATTATATTCTTCAATATGGTCTCATTCTTTGGATTTGTATTTTTTATCATTGGCCCTTTTATATAAGTCTTAGTAGTTTTCAATTTTATCCTTCAATTCAAATTAAAGGTATTATGTTTTTTAATTTGATCTTCATAGTTTTAATTTCTATTTTTTTTATAGAGTTGTTTTTTTTCTATGTCAATTTTTATCCGTTTTTTTAATTATTTTTTTACTAAATTGATTTTTTTTAATTTCACCCTTGAATTAAATATAACTTTTAATTTCTATTTTAATTTTGATCATTATTTTTTTATAGCTATTTAAAAAAAATTGTATAATTATGTTTTAATTTTATTTTTTAATATTTGATTAATTAAAAATTAAATTTTATAATTTTTTTAAATTATATGCTTCGGGTAACATTTTTTTTAAATAAGAGTTTTATAATACTTTTATACTCTTTATTATTTTACTTCATGTCCGCAGCGCAACGAGGACAGAAAGGTGTGCTTGTGTAGTATAGCTCTTCAAATTTTCAAGGGCAACAAGGGACTGGCGATATTTATGAATGAATTTATAATCCAGAAGAGTATCTATATCAGCGCGTTCTTGTCCTCGTAAATCAATTTCAATTCCGTCACCATGCAAGACAAAAGTACAAAATTCGACTTTAGAAACAGAGGGTATTAATTTATATCGAAATCCAAAAAATCAAATATAATAAATAAAAAAACCCAACCTATGGACTTAATCTATTCCCATCGTTGTAAAAATGATTGGGAGGTTCGAAAGCTTGGTAGACATGATCCGTGGCACATGCCGCGAAGTTACCTATTGTTGTTATAATTTGATTAAATATAGGCAGGCTATTGGTATGGTTTCCCAGCTTGTCTACTCGACAGTCCTTTAATATTAACTACAAACAATGAGGACAAGTTTAAGTACATTTGATTTTTCGAAAGGCAATATTGTTTGATCCAATACAATGGTAGCTCAAACAATTAGGAGGGCATTTGTTCTCAGTAAAATGTTTTCTCTTAAGCATTTTTCATTGAGTTATAATATAAGGAAAAATACAATAATAATAATAATATGATGACAAAAGTAAATATTTATCTTTAAATATTTATTTCTTCAACTAGAATGTTTTTAATAATTTTTTAAAGATTCCAACAATATTTTAATTTTTATTCCTACAAAGTCAGTTTTATAAAAATATTTTTTTATAAAATATTAAAAAACAAAAACAAATGCCCCTCCTAATTAACGGAGCACTCTTCTTCTTCTTCTTCTTCTTGATGGAAAACAAAATTGTGGGGTCACAAATTCTCAATCATAGAGGTCTTGTTCATTAACCTGACTTCGGTGGCAATGAAGATAAGATTTCAAATAAAGGGGCAAGACGTTAAAAACTCTTATTAATGCAATAAATATAGTAATTTGGCTTGGGGCTGGATTCTCTTAAAACTGTAATAAAATTGCAAAAGAGGACAATTAGAAGGGAGCCACATGTCATCCTTCCAGGGAGCAAAAAGATTTATTTATGGTCCTCTTCTAAGTGGGGCATTGTTCCCCCTTCTTTACACGTGGCTCCGACACCGGACCCTTTCAATTTCAAATATAAAATCCGGTCGGTGTGCTCTGTTATACAAACAGAAGTCACTTATAAATTAAGAGAGACATCAATTTCAATGGGTGCGTTCCATAATTGGATGTGCATATTGATAACATTAACTGTTAAATTGACATTTAATCTTTTTATCTATATATTATTTGTTATTTTCTTTCTTTCAACAAGAAGTGACTGCAACCAAAAAAATAATCTTGACTGACAGCAAGTAACAATCTTAAGAAGTGTGAGACTCTCAACTTTATATAAGACGTTGAACAAAAGGGGGTAATGCCAAAATAATAACCTGTATAAAACAATAAAGATAAAAAAAAGTTGTAAAAAAAAGTGATAAACGAAAAAAGAGATAAATTATAGAAAATTGTAAAACAAATTGAATGTATAATGCATACCATCATTCATACTTCTTATTTGCTCATTCATATTTTTTATCTGCTCTCATCTTTTTAGAAATTATATATGTGAGAACTCCGATTATACTGCCAAATTTATCATTATTAATAACTAAAAATTTCCTTTTTGAATATAATTTGATTATCAATTAATAACTTGAATCCCTTTCACTTTGGTAGATCTCAATTGTAGATGATATATTTAGATTTTATTTAGAAATTTAGAAAATTAATAACTATTTTTTAATTAGAAGATAAAATAAATGTTTATTTTTACCCTATCAAAGTCGACATATAAATGGAAATAAAATGGATACATAGTTGGTGCTACTGACGCGACGAAAAGATTAATATTTTCTCCCAGATGCAGGAGTGTCAAAGTAATAAATAATCCAGCAAGACTGGAGTCGAACCACAGGGAGGTTAATTGTATAAATTACAAATAACAATAATAATAATAATAATAATAATAATAATAATAATAAAGAAAAAGAAGGAGAAGGAGAAGAAAAAGATGAGAACTTTGAGATGGAATATTAATGTAAAGATTAAACAATCATAATAACAAATATCAAGGTTAGAGGATCCACTAATGGTATGTCAAACAAGTATAGTATAAACTCTTATGATTCAATTAGAAACAACACACAAAGGAGGTTCCAATCTGATTATAGATTGTTAACACGATTACATTAGTCATCTTATTCGATTAATGCTAATACTTGTAAATCTCGTCAAGCATTCATGATTATAACTTATGTTAACAACAAATCAAGTTCCTTTACCAAAACCCGCAAATCTTATAACTTATGTTAACAACAAATCAAGTTCCTTTTATAGCTCAGGTGTCGGTTATACCATACAGTATGAACTATGAAAGTGCCAAGCATTTGTTGTACCAAGTGTTATACAACATAAATCAAGATTAGTCATTTAACAAGCAAAGTATTAAAGAGTGAACAAGATAACAAATACAAAACATGTTAGTGTCAAACATTAAAGTCCATATTAAGTTTACACTATACTTATTCTTACACTATTAGTGTAACCTTTTCACCTTGACATAATAAACTTAGCTAGACATAATGAAAGAAATAAAAATAAATAAATAAAGAAAATAAGAACATAAATAAGATAAAAGTTAACTAAGTAAATGAAAGGAAATGAAAGGCATAAACTTGGTATTAATGAAAGCAAAGCATAAACATTACAAAAAATACAAAGAGAGAAAGCAAGAGCATGATCTTGATTTGGAAACCAAGATGCCTAAATGCATGGCAAATGCCTCTTTTTATAGGCCAAAATTGGGAACTATTGATTTGATGACTAATTGATGAGTGGGTGACCAACTCTTGACTTGGTGATAATCCTTATCTTCTCTTATCTGCCCAAAACGTCATTGATAACGTCAAAATTGGAGCCACTTGAAAACATAAAAGTTGTAAAAAAATTTCTCATCTTTCTTATGTAAACAATTCAGGTCATTTGGACTTTTAAAACTCCAGATATGGGCCAAACACTGAACAATGCTCGGGTTGGAAGACAGATTTGGACTTCTTTGTTGTTGCTACAATTTGGACTTGAAAATAGCCTTTTTAGATCTTGGGCTCCATATGAAAGTTATAGGCCTATATCTTACCTTTCCATCCATATAACGTAGACCTAAATCTGAGATCTATAGCTCCAGATATGACTCAATTACCGAACAGTGTTCCGGTTTGGATTGCACCGACATCTCTTTTCTAAGTTTGGCCATCTCTTTGTCCTTTCAATTTCAGTTCTTAAATTCATCAATCAATCCTTTCATTTATGTGATAGGCCTGCATTTAAAATGAATATTTACCATAAATTAAAGGTATCTTATATTATTAGATATGTTATTATAAGATATGCTTTAGTTAAGGAGTTATTGATACTTCAAGTGCAAAATGATGATATTTAACCTTGATAAAAATGCACTTTTATATGAATATTTTCAACATTTGCAAGCAACCTGGAGATGATAATGATTTACCAGAAGTAGATCATATTAACGAATTAGTTTATGATCAACTTGAATCTACTTTAAGTAAAAATAAGTTAGATGAATCTGAAGATTTGCAAATGATTTATTCTAAGGAAGAAATCACAAATGAAAAAAGCACCAAAAATGTTGATGCGAGTCTTTTGTCAATAGTGACAACAAATTCGACATCTAACATCACACCAATCAATGATTACTTTTCTGACGAATCCTTACTTTCTCTTAGTCCAATACCTTGGTATGATAAAAAATATCAATTTTCTTTTTTCAGGAGATTTGCCAGCTGATTGGAGTATCCAAGATAAAGAAAAGTTTTTGAATGAAATAAAGAACTATTATTTGGATGACCCTAACTTATTCAAATATTATCCTGATCAAATATTTCGAAGATGCATTCCCGACAATGAGATAAGTAGTGTCATTAAACTTTGTCATTCTGAAGCATATGGAAGGTATTTCTCGTTAAAAAAGATAGCTGCAAAAATCTTTCAAAATGAATTTTATTGGCCCACCATGTTCAAGGACACACATGCATTCTGCAAAACTTATGAAAATTGTTAAAAAGTTGATACTGGTCAAAAGGTTGTGTTTTATAATTCTCAACTCCATTTATTCCCTAGAGAGCTAAGATCAAGATGGGGCAGTCCATTTATTAAGAAATATTTGTATCCTTATGAGGCCTTTGATATTGAGAATTCAATGAATGACAATGTTTTTTAAGGAAAATAGACATTGTTTGAAAGCTTACTTTGATAATTTTCCTAGTGAAAATGAATCAACTAGTTTGAATGATCTTGTAGATAAAGGTTAATTATTTTGTTTTTCTCACCTTGTTTTTGTGTTTTTTTTTTTGAGTGATTTTTGCTAGTTTCTCTCACCCTGGTCAAATGGCGGACAACGGTACTCAGTGACATAAGTCAGTTCTTTTAGTTTCCCATAATAACTTATATATGTGTATATATATGTGCAATTCTTTGAATCTCTCTTCCAATTCTCATTTGACAATGGACACCAATCTTGAAAAATTGAAAAAGTATTTTCCCGCTCTACCTTAGAATGCGATTACAAAAATTTATCATCCTAAATGTGCAAGATTGAGGTTATTAATGAATCATAGAATTCCTAAAGATATTCGTTGGCTGATTGAAGCAAAGGTCCGATTATCAAGTGAGTCCTCTAATTCTTTCATTTCACACATGCCTGGAACAAGTAAAAGCACTTTTGTAAAGAAATGTCGTGCAACATGACTGAAAGTCTGTCTCGATGTGCCAGATGGACTTGTAATGCACAATGTCATTCTTTAGGAATAGTATCTATAAACCATGAAGATAAAATATAGTTCATTAAGGATGGCCTGAGCAAGGAGTTTTTAGATAATCTTCTACTAACTCTTGAGACGCATCCTAGTGGAGATGTGCATTGTGCAATTCATGATTTATGGCCCCATTTTCATAAAAAAACATGATCAACTTAGTCTTGGGAATCTGACTAAAAAAGACCCTGTTTGCCAGTTTTAAGAAAATTGGATGGGAAACCAATCCCCGACACATAGAGGGCGTTTAAGCTTTTCTTGAACATAAAACTGAAGGAAGATATGAGCCACAATGACAACTACCTGTACATACATATATTTTTTTAAATAAATAAATAAAGAGAGAGAGTGTGTGTGTGAGAGAGAGAGAGACTCCAGCAGGCCTACATATAGGTGGTATGATTGTCTTTTTTAATTCCTCATCTATAAAATCTCTCTTCCTTCCTTTCATTTTTACTCAACCCATACATTCAACAAATATAGAAGTGTGTAGCAATGGCAAGTTCCTCAGGTCATCACATAAGAAATATTTGTGTTTTTTGGTGGATCCAATCCTAGGAAGGAAAAGGAGTTTTTAAAATCAGCAAATTATCTTGGTCAGGTGCTAGCTGAGAGAAAGATTCATTTAGTGTATAAGGGAGGTAGTCTTGGGTTAATGGGAGATGTGTCAATAGCTGTATTTTTAAAAGGTAGTCAAGTTTTGGGGGTCGTCCCCGAAGCTTTAGCACAAGGGGACTGATTAGTACTTAAAAGTGCATTTTTATCAAGGTTTTATATCATCATTTTGCACTTGAAGTATCAATAACTCCTTAACTAAAGCGTGTTTTATAATAATATATCTAATAATATAAGATACCTTTAATTTGTGGTAAATATTCATTTTAAATGCAGGCCTATCACATAAATGAAAGGATTGATTGATGAATTTAAGAACTGAAATTGAAAGGACAAAGAGATGGCCAAACTTAGAAAAGAGATGTTGGTGCAATCCAAACCGGAACACTGTTCGGTAATTGAGTCATATCTGGAGCTATAGATCTTAGATTTAGGTCTACTTTATATGGATAGAAAGGTAAGACATAGACCTACAACATTCATATTGAGCCCAAGATCTAAAAAGGCTAATTCAATTTCAAGTCCAAATTGTAGCAACAACAAAGAAGCCCGAATCTGTCCTCCAGCCTGAGCACTGTTCAATATTTTGGCCATATCTGGAGTTCTAGAAGTCCAAATGAGCTGAATGTTTTACACAAGAAAGCTGAGACAATTGTCTACAACTTTCATGTTTTCAAGTGGCTCTAAGTTTGACGTTATCAATGACGTTTTGGGCAGACAAGAGAAGATAAGGATTGTCACCAAGTCAAGAGTTGGCCACCCACTCATCAATTAGTCATCAAATCAATAGTTCCCAATTTTGGCCTATAAAAGGAGGCATTTGCCATGCATTTAGGCATCTTGGTTTCCAGATCAAGATCATGCTCTTGCTTTCTCTCTTTGTATTTTTTGTAATGTTTATGCTTTACTTTCATTAATATCAAGTTTATGCCTTTCATTTCCTTGCATTTACTTAGTTAACTTTAATCTTATTCATGTTCTTATTTTGTTTATTTATTTTCCTTTCTTTCATTATGTCTAGCTAAGTTTATTATGTCAAGGTGAAAAGGTTACACTAATGGTGTAAGAATAAGTATAGTGTAAACTTAATATGGACTTTAATGTTTGATACTAACATGTTTTATATTTGTTATAAACATAATATGGACTTTAATATTTATACTAACATGTTTTGTAATTATTATCTTGTTCACTCTTTAATACTTTGCTTGTTAAATGACTAATCTTGATTTATATTGTATAACACTTGGTACTTCTTCTTCTCCTTCTTTTTCTTTACTATTACTATTACTATTACTATTATGTTAACAATCTATAATCAACAAATGCTTGGCACTTTCATAGCCCATACTGTATGGTATAACCGACACCTGAGCTATGAAAGGAACTTGATTTGTTGTTAACATAAGTTATAATCATGAATGCTTGACGAGATTTACAAGTATTAGCATTAATCGAATAAGATGACTAATGTAATCATGTTAACAATCTATAATTAGATTGGAACCTCCTTTGTGTGTGGTTTCCAATTGAATAATAAGAGTTTATACTATACTTGTTTGACATACCATTAGTGGAAGCTCTAACCTTGACATTTGTTATTATCATTGTTTAATCGTTATGTTAATATTCCATCTCAAAGTTCTCATCTTCTTCTTCTTCTTTTTCTTTTTCTTTATTATTATTATTATTATTATTATTAGTATTACTACTACTACTAGTACTACTACTACTAGTACTACTACTACTACTACTATTATTATTATTATTACTACTACTACTGTTATTACTATTATTATTGTTGTTGTTGTTGTTACTATTCTCGTTTATAATTTGTACAATTAACCTCCCTATGGTTCGACCCCGGTCTTGCCGGGTTATTTATTACTTCGACACTCCTGCACTTGGGAGAAGACATCAATCTTTTAGTCGTGTCAAGTTTTTGACGTCGTTGCCAGGGAGGTAAGTTCTTGTATAAATTATAGTTTTTATTTTATTTTCTCTTTCACTTTTCTTGTATATAACTTTGTTTCTTGTCTCTTGTTTCTTCTTCTTTTATTTTCTTCTTTCTTTTATTGTATTCCTACACGTGCATAAGAGTGTGGTCACGTACATCAAGTGGTAGACTTTGTAGGGTATCCTCATCATTTTCAGAAAATATAGCCGAAGAAGATAATCAATCACATCATAATGAAAATAATGAGAATAACCGTGGTAGAACACTTCGAGACCACATGAATCCCACAAGAACAAGTGCACCATCATGCATAGTTTTCCCTCCTGATGCATCTCATTTTAATTTTAAACTAGATATTATTCAACTTTTACCTTCTTTTCATGGCTTAGAATTGGAAAATCCATACTTGCATTTAAGAGAATTTGAGGAGGTCTGCAACACATATAATGATTCAAATTGTAGCATGAACACTATCAGATTAAAGCTTTTTCTTTTTTCATTAAAAGATAAAGCTTAAACATGGCTACAAAATTTGAGACCAGGATCCATTCGTGCTTAGGATGAAATGCAACAACAGTTTTTGAAGAAGTTTTTCCCATCTCACAAAACAAACTCTTTCAAAAGACAAATCACTACTTCCACTCAAAAACCAGGAGAAACATTTTACCAATGTTGGGATAGGTATCGAGACTTGCTTAATACTTGCCCTCATCATGGTTTTGAAACATGGAGATTGGTTTCACATTTTTATGAAGGGTTAACACCTAGAGATAGGCAAATGGTTGAATTGATGTGCAATGGAACTTTTGAAGATAAAAACCCTGATGAAGCAATGGAGTACTTAGACTTGTTAGTTGAAAATGCTCAAAATTGGGACACCGCGGTTACTTATGAGGCACCGAGTAAAACTCAACCTCATACATCTAATGGAGGTATGTACAACCTTAGGGAAGATCATGACCTCCAAGCTAAGTTTGCATCTTTAGCTAGAAAAATCGAGGCACTAGAATTGAAAAAGAATGGTCAATTAAAATCTGTTGAAAACATTGTTTGTCAAATATGTGAAACAAATGAACACTCAACTAATAATTGTCCAACCTTGCCTTCTTTTTAGGAATGTCTCCATGAACAAGCCCATGCTTTAAACAGTTTCCAAAGGGCCAACCACAACCCATACTCTCAAACATACAACCCTGGTTGGAGAAATCACCCAAATTTCAGTTGGAAGAGTGAGAACAACAATGCACAAACTTCACAACCACCGTTTCAAGCACACCACAATTTCCAACATTCTCATGGATATGCACCTCCTTATGCTCCACCTTCTAGAAGAAATCTTGAGGAAACATTGCATGCATTCATTGAAAAGCAAGAGACAATCAATACTCAATTTGCTCAAAACATGACAGATTTTAAAGATACTCTTGCAAAATTAACATCTGCTCTCAGTTTCCAAGAGAAAGGTAAGTTTCCATCTCAACCACAATAAAATCCCAAAGGGCAATACAATGCAAATGCAAGTAGTTCCGGAAGCCAAGACATGGATCAAGTCAAATCAGTCACTACTCTGCGCAGTGGTAAGGTTATTGAAAAACCCTCTCTTGAACCTTATGAGAAAGATGATGAGTCAATCTCTAACGGTAAGGAAGGGGTTGAATCTCAAAATTGCAAAGAAAAGACTGATTCTCCGCCAGCACTTCCATTTCCTCAAGCCATGACCAAACAAAGGAAAGTCAATCACAACTCTGAAATCTTTGAAACTTTCAAATAGGTAAGGATCAATATACCTTTGTTGGATGCTACTAAACAGCTTCCTTCCCATGCTAAATTTTTGAAAGATCTATGCACTATGAAGAGGAAACTGAATGTGAAAAAGAAATCCTTTTTAGCCGAACAAGTAAGTGCTATTCTTCAGAACAATAATGCTTTCAAATATAAAGACCCTGGTTGTCCTACAATTTCTTGCTTTATTGGAGAACATAAAATTAAAAGAGCTTTACTTGATCTTGGAGCTAGTGTGAATTTACTTCCATATTCAGTTTTTCAAAGTCTCAATCTAGGTGAGTTAAAACCAACTTCTATATCCCTTTTACTTGCCGATAGATCTGTAAAAGTGCCTAGAGGAATAATTGAAGATGTGTTAGTACAAGTCGATAAATTCATTTATCCTATGGATTTTATTGTCTTAGACACAGAACCTGTTGAAGCATGTAATTCATTTCCTGTTATTTTAGGACGTCCGTTTCTTGCAACTTCTAATGCATTGATTAATTGTAGGAATGGACTAATGAAGTTATCATTTGGCAACATGACATTGGAGATGAATATTTTCAACATTTGCAAACAACCTAAAGAAGATAATGATTTACAAGAAGTAGATCATATTGACAAATTAGTTTATGATCAACTTGAATTTACTTTAAGTAAAAATGAGTTGGATGAATCTGAAGATTTGCAAATGATTTATTCTAAGGAAGAAATCACGGATGATAAAAGCATCGAAAATGTTGATGTGGATCTTTTGTCAAAAGTAACAACAAATTCGACATCTGACATCACACCAATCGATGATTAATTTCCTAACGAATCCTTACTTTCTCTTAGTCCAATGCCTTGGTATGATAAAAAAAATATTAATTTTCTTGCTTTAGGAGATTTGCCTGCTGATTGGAGTACCCAAGACAAAGAAAAGTTTTTGAACGAAGTGAAGTACTTTTATTGTGATGACCCTAACTTATTCAAATATTGTCCTGATCAAATATTTCAAAGATTCATTCTCGACAATGAGGTAAGTAGTTTCATTAAACTTTGTCATTCTGAAGCATGCGGAAGTTATTTCTCGTCAAAAAAGGCAGCTATAAAAATCTTTCAAAATGGATTTTATTGGCCCACCATGTTCAAAGACACGCATGCATTCTGCAAAACTTGTGAAAATTGTCAAAAAGTTAACACTAGTCAAAAGTTTTGTTTTATAATTCTCAACTCTATTCATTCCCTAGAGAGCTAAGATCAAGATGGAACAATCCTTATGAGGCCTGTGATATTGAGAATTCAATGAATGACAATATTTTTAAGGAAAATGGACATCGTTTGAAAGCTTACTTTGATAAGTTTCCTAGTGAAAATGAATCAAATGGTTTGAATGATCTTGTAGATAAAGGTTGATTATTTTGTTTTTCTTACATTGTTTTTGTGTTTCTTTTTTAGTGATTTTTGCTAGTTTCTCTCGCCCCGGTCAAATGGCGGACAACAGTATTTCGTGACTTAAGTCGGTTCTTTCAGTTTCCCGCATAACTGATATCTGTATATATTTGTGCAAATTCTTTAAATCTCTCTTTCAATTCTCATTTGAAAATGGACACTAATCTTGAAAAATTGAAAAAGTATTTTCCCGCTCTGCCTCAGAATACGATTACAAAAATTTACCATGCTAGATGTGCAAGATTGAGATTGTTAATGAATCATGGAATTCCTGAAGATATTCGTTGGTTGATTGAAGCAAAGGTCCGATTATCAGGTGAGTCCTCTAATTCCTTCATTTCACACATGCCTGGAACAGATAAAAGCACTTTTGCAAAGAAACGTCGTGCAAAATGACTAGAAGTCTGTCATCGATATGCTAGATGGACTTGTAATACACAATGTCGTTCTTCAGGAATGGTATCTATAAACCGTGAAGATAAAATACAATTCATTAAGGATGACCTGAGTAAGGAGTCTTTAGATAATCTTCAATGGACTCTTGAGACGCATCCTAGTGGAGATGTGCATCGTGCAATTCATGATTTATGGCCATTATTTCATAAAGAACATGATCGACTTAGTCTTGGGAATCTGACTAAAAAAGACACTGTTTGCCAATTTTTAAGAAAATTGGATGGGATGCCTATCCTCGACCTATAGAGGGTGTTTAAGCCGTTCTTGGACATAAAACCAAGGGAAGATGTGAGCCACAATCACAACTACCTGTACATACACATGCTTTTTCAAAAGTAAATAAATAAAAAGAGAGAGAGAGAGAGTGTGTGAGACTCCAGCTGACCTATATATAGGTGTTACGATTGCCTTTCTAATTTCTCATCTATAAAACCCTCTCTTCCTTCCTTTCATTTCTACTCAACCCATACATTCAACAAATACAGAAGTGTGTAGAAATGGCAAGTTCCTCAAGTCATCATATAAGAAATATTTGTGTTTTCGGTGGATCTAGTCCTGGGAAAGAAAAGGAGTTTTTAGAATCAACAAATCATCTTGGTCAAGTGCTAGCTGAGAGAAAGATTCATTTAGTGTATGGGGGAGGCAGTCTTGGATTAATGGGAGGTGTGTCAATAGCTGCATTTTTAGGAGGTAGTCAAGTTTTGGAGGTCGTCCCCGAAGCTTTAGCACAAGGGGACATCATTGGAAAAACAATTGGAGAGGAACTTCAGGTCTCCACAATGTCAGCTCGAATGAATGCAATGTTTAACCATGCTGATGCCTTCATTGCTTTACCAGGTGGTCTAGGTACATTGGAAGAGATCTTTCATATTTTCTCTTGGGCTGAACTGCACATTCACCATAAACCCATAGGTTTGTTAAATGTTAATGGTTATTATGATAAGTTGTTATCTTTTCTTGATCATGCTGTGGAACAGAAATTTCTAACATCTTCTGCACGACAAATCATAATCTCTGCTGCTACTGCTGAACAATTGATTGACCAGCTACAATCTTTCATTCCTGTAATTGATCCTTCCATGAGTCGCATAAATTGGTCAACTAAGAAAAGCCGTAAAAAGCTTAGATTGAATTTGAGACTTCATTTGTGAATCTTTGTGTCTTTTGTTTTTATTATTGTGTTTTGTTGTTACTTTTATTTGTTTTCGTGTGTTTCAGGTTTGTTAGTGTTCGTTATTTCAGGTGATATCTTCTATACTCTATCTTTCTACCTTTAAACATTGAGGACAATGTCTCGTTTTGGTTGGGGGGAGAGGGTAGTAGTTGATAAAAAAAAATTGTTTTTCATTTCATAAAGCATGTGCATAATTATTGTTACTAAGATGGCAGAGTAAAGGAGCTCTTTTGTCAAAGAGACTCTTGAGACGCATCTTAGTAACCATTCTTAACAAGGTCTATTATAATACTTCTTGAAATATTTAGGTTTACAAACTCTCGCATTGTTATCACTTAATTCTGCTCATATACTCATTTAACATGTATTCTTAAACCTTAATTTACACACACACACTTTAACATATAATTGTGGGTTGCATATTGGATTATTACATTATTTATGTTCTTTTGTTAAAGGTAACAACTAAGGGAAAGGGATTGTATATAATTAAAAAAATAAATAAAGAAAAAAGAAAAAAGAAAAAAGAAAAAAAATGATAATAATAAATATGTAGATAAGTTTGGTTTCGTAGCCTCCCTAACCTAAGCAATTAAGCCCGAAGGGGTGTTTTAACACCTAATACCCTAAAGTCAACTGACTTGGGAGCTATTGGCCCAATGCTTATTACATGGGTTGAGGAGAAAAGCTTAAGGAAATCAAACATTGCACTATCTACATATCAGTATCTGCGACCCGAGTTACTAAGCTCGTAGGGGTGTCTTAACACCTAATGCCCTAAGACCAACTGGTCTTGGAGTCATTAGCCGAAAGCTCGTTACATGGGTTAAAGATGCATGGTGTTTTAAATTATATGTATATATATTAAAAAAAAGCAAAAGAAAAAGAAAAAGAAAAAAAGAAGAAGACAAAAATAATAATTCCAACCCAAGGAAGTTAACCTTTCATTAATATCAAGTTTATGCCTTTCATTTCCTTTCATTTACTTAGCTAACTTTTATCTTATTTATGTTCTTATTTTGTTTATTTATTTTTCTTTCTTTCATTATATCTAGCTAAGTTTATTATGTCAAGGTGAAAAGGTTACACTAATGGTGTAAAAATAAGTATAATGTAAACTCAATATGGACTTTAATGTTTGATACTAACATGTTTTGTATTTGTTATCTTGTTCACTCTTTAATACTTTACTTGCTAAATGACTAATCTTGATTTAGCTTGTTGATTAGTACTTAAAAGTGCATTTTTATCATGGTTTTATATCATCATTTTGCACTTGAAGTATCAATAACTCCTTAACTAAAGCATGTTTTATAATAATATATCTAATAATATAAGATACCTTTAATTTGTGGTAAATGTTGATTTTAAATACAGGCCTATCACATAAATGAAAGGATTGATTGATGAGTTTAAGAACTTAAATTGCAAGGGCAAAGAGATAACCAAAATTAAAAAAAAGATGTCGGTGCAATCCAAACCGGAACACTATTCAGTAATTGGGTCATATCTGGAGCTATAGATCTCAGATTTAGGTATACTTTATATGGATAGAAAAGTAAGATATAGACCTACAACTTTCATTAGAGCCCAAGATCTAAAAAGGCCATTTTCAAGTCCAAATTATTGCAACAACAAAGAAGTCTGAAGCTGTCCTCTAGCTCGAGCATTGTTCAGTATTTTGGCCATATCTGGAGTTCTAAAAGTCCAAATGAGCTTAATGTTTTACACAAGAAAGTTGAGACAATTGCCTACAACTTTCATGTTTTCTAATGGCTCCAATTTTGACGTTATCAATGACGTTTTGGGCAGACAAGAGAAGATAAGGATTGTCACCAAGTCAAGAGTTGGCTACCCACTCCTCAATTAGTCATCAAATCAATAGTTCCCAATGTTGGCCTATAAAAGGAGGCATTTACCATGCATTTAGGCATCTTGGTTTCCAGATCAAGATCAAGCTCTTGCTTTCTCTCTTTGTATTTTTTTGTAATGTTTATGCTTTGCTTTCATTAATATCAAGTTTATGCCTTTCATCTCCTTTCATTTACTTAGTTAACTTTAATCTTATACATGTTCTTATTTTGTTTATTTATTTTCCTTTCTTTCATTATGTCTAGCTAAGTTTATTATGTCAAGGTGAAAAGGTTACACTAATGGTGTAAGAATAAGTATAGTGTAAACATAATATGGACTTTAATATTTGATACTAACATGTTTTGTAATTATTATCCTGTTCACTCTTTAATACTTTGCTTGTTAAATGACTAATCTTGATTTATATTGTATAACACTTGGTATAACAAATGCTTGGCACTTTCATAGTTCATACTGTATGGTATAACCGACACCTGAGCTATGAAAGGAACTTGATTTGTTGTTAACATAAGTTATAATCATGAATGCTTGACGAGATTTACAAGTATTAGCATTAATCGAATAAGATGACTAATATAATCATGTTAACAATCTATAATCAGATTGGAACCTCTATAATCAGATTGGAACCTCCTTTGTGTGTGGTTTCCAATTGAATAATAAGAGTTTATACTATAGTTGTTTGACATACCATTAGTGGATCCTCTAACCTTGACATTTGTTATTATCATTGTTTAATCGTTACATTAATATTCCATCTCAAAGTTCTCATCTTCTTCTTCTTCTTCTCCTTCTTTTTCTTTACTATTACTATTACTATTACTATTACTATTTTATAACTTGTTGTTGTTGTTATTGTTGTTGTTGTTATTATTGTATTATTGTTATTTATAATTTGTAAAATTAACCTCCCTGTGGTTCGACCCCGGTCTTGCCGAGTTATTTATTACTTCGACACTCCTGCACTTGGGAGAAGACATCAATCTTTTAGTCGTGTCACTTTGTCGTGTCACTTGTTAAATGACTAATCTTGATTTATGTTGTATAACACTTGGTACAACAAATACTTGGCACTTTCATAACCCATATTGTATGGTATAACCAACACCTGAGCTATGAAAGGAACTTGATTTGTTGTTAACATAAGTTATAATCATAAATGCTTGACGAGATTTACAAGTATTAGCATTAATCGAATAAGATGACTAATGTAATCATGTTAACAATCTATAATCTAATTGGAACTTCCTTTGTGTGTGGTTTCCAATTGAATAATAAGACTTTATACTATACTTGTTTGACATACCATTAGTGGAACCTCTAACCTTAACATTTGTTATTATCATTGTTTAATCGTTACATTAATATTCCATCTCAAAGTTCTCATCTTCTTCTTCTTCTTCTCCTTCTTTCTCTTTATTATTATTATTATTATAGTTGTTGATGTTATTGTTATTATTATTGTTGTTATTATTGTTGTTTATAATTTTTACAATTCTATTACTATTACTATTACTGTTGTTGTTGTTGTTGTTGTTGTATTATTATTATTTATAATTTGTACAATTAACCTCCCTGTGGTTCAACCCTGGTCTTGCCGAGTTATTTATTACTTCGACACTCCTGCACTTGGGAGAAGACATCAATCTTTTAATCGTGTCAAAAAGCCTTGTAATAAAGCAACTTAATAAATAAAAATATTTAAATTATATAAGATAAAATCAACAATCATTTCCTTTCTTGGGTTACTGCGTTAAGCCTTATTTTGTTCATTGTGATTTATATAATTATCACCATTTCACTAATGAATTGTTTTATATATTAGAATAGCATTGTGTAAATAATATTTTCACAAAATAAGCTCATAAGAAAGATTTGAAGGGTCATAAATGGTCCCATTTAAAATTCAATCTCCTTATATAGAACTTTCTAGATCATATCTATTCATTTTACTAACTTTCTATATGTATGAACAGTAATGTATATGTGAATATTAATGCATACATGAATAGTATTGTATACATAAACAAAACTGGCTAGATGATTTTGATGTCAATCCTAGATAATATAAGCAAGACAAACAAAAAGCATCATACCAGTAAGATAGCATAAACTATCATAAGCAAATCAATGATTCACTTATTAGAAAATATAAATCAATAGGATGTATGACATGTATCAAACCATACAAATTGCAAGAAAATCAATTTTAGAAGATAAATGATAAATTTAAAACAAAGATATATAGTAACCTTATAAAATTAAACAAAAGAAAAGGAAAAATAATAATAACAAATCAAAAGGTTATAGACTAAAGGATATAAAATTAAATTAATCTAAATATGAGAATATAACAACTTAAAAGGAAGTTAAATTAAAACTTGAATTCCAAATATGCTAAAAACCTCTTTTTAATTGCGTAAAATACTTAAAAGAAAAGTCTAGTCTAGAGAAGTTGAAGGGTGGGAATATACAAGATTCATCTCGGATACAGTACAAATAGAATCTGATCTCCTTTGATTTCTTTGTTTTTGTTTTTTCTTTCATATTATATTTCTTTATTGACTTTATATAGCTCATCTAAGGGATGTGCGCAGTACAAAGTTCATGATGCAGAATTCGCTTAGTTCGTCCTATTAGCTCGGCTCGCTTTTGTCTTAGCCTTTGTTTGGCAAGCTGCTGTAAGTTTTCGATGAGATTTTGAATACTGTCCTAGAATAATTCATGATTTATTCAAGATAAAAAATTCTAATAATTGATAAGATCAGATAAGTCTTATAGTATAGGCCCTTGATTCAAACATTGAAGTTATTGTATAAACGTGAAAAATATAGATTACCTACCCCATGCTCCTCTTTTTTCCATTCTATTAAAAGAAACCTATCCGGTTAGAGCCCCCCGAAATATCTAATTTTCGGTAATTTGTTGTTGTTGTTGTTGTTGTTGTTGTTGTTATCTTCTAGATAAACTAAACAAAGTCTAATGTAAAAATAAAGCCTTAAGATCCTTTTTCAAATTTGTAAATATATTAGACTTCATGATGTTTAGTTTGTCATAATAAAAGCATTCAAAACATAAAAAATTATTTAAGACAAGCATACAATTTTAAATCCATAAACATGCAAAAATATAACTCATATCAAACATGTTTTCAACATGAATATAATATAAAAAAAATATCACCATCCTTATGAAGCATCTACACAAACTTATAATTGGTACAAAATTAAAGTTCTAACATGTATACCATTAATAAAAATAATTCTATTAAAATAAAACAAACTTACAATTGGTACAAAATCAAAGTTCTAGCCTGTATACCATTAATAAAAATAATTCTATTAAAATACAAAAGGGTAGTTACCTATTGAAGAACTTTAAAGTAATGAAAATCATTTTGTTGTCAATGATAAATCATTTATCTTTAAGACTTTATTATTCATCACTTGTGCAGTTAGGATGTTTGTAATATATCTTTCGAGATTCCAATCATGTCACCTTGATTTAGAAGCACTTCTAAAAAAGATATTTACCAAAGATGATACGAACTAAGTTAAGTTTAAATTTGGCCTTAAAATGTCTACTAGCCTGTTTTACGAGATCAAACATATCTCTTAAACTGTACATCAAAATGACTCAAAATTTTACAGGAATATAATAGATATATGAAAATATATTTTGGTAAATTTTCAAGTCAAATGAATTTTGGGAACAATAGCCTCTTCAAAATCTTAGAAACCTAGTAAGAGGGCTAACACTTAGGGTAGTCCATCACAACAGAATGAGGAGGGTGATTAGTACTTAAAAGTGCATTTTTATCAAGGTTTTATATCATCATTTTGCACTTAAAGTATAAATAACTTCTTAACTAAAGCATGTGTTATAATAACATATCTAATAATATAAGATACCTTTAATTTATGGTAAGTGTTCATCTTAAATGCAGGCCTATCACATAAATAAAAGGATTGATTGATGAGTTGAAGTATTGAAATTGAAAAGACAAAGAATGGTCAAACTTGAAAAAGAGATGTTGGTGCAATCCAAACTGGAACACTATTCGGTAATTGGGTTATATCTGGAGTTGTGGATCTCGAATTTAGTTTTACTTTATATGGATGGAAAGGAAAGACATAGACCTACAACTTTTATAGGAGTCCAAGATTTAAAAAGGTCGTTTTCAAGTCTAAATTATAGCAACAAATAAGAATTCTGAATTTGTCCTGTAGCCCAGACACTGTTAAGTGTTCAGCCCATATCTTGAATTCTAGAAGTTTAAATGACCTCAATTGTTTTTTCCTAAAAAGCTGAGACAATTTTCTAGAACTTTCATGTGAAGATCTGTGACATGACCAAAAGATTGATGTCTTCTTCCCAGTGCAGGAGTGTCGAAATAATAAATAACCTGGCAAGACCAGGGTCGAACCAATCTGGTGATAAAAATGATAACATAAAACCTTGATAAAAATACACTTTTAGGTATTAATCAATTTGGTTTAAATTCTGACGTATCAATGATGTTTTATTCAGACAAGAGAAGATAAGGATTGTCACCAAGTCAAGAGTTGGTCACCCACTCATTAATTAGTCATCAAATTAATAGTTTTTAATTTTGGCCTATAAAAAGAGGCATTTATCATGTATTTTGGCATCTTAGTTTCCAGATCAAGATCATGCTCTTGCTTTCTCTCTTTGCATTTTTGTAATGCTTAAGTTTTGCTTTCATTAATATCTTGTTTATGTCTTTCAATTCATTTTCTTTACTTAGTTAACTTTTATCTTATTTATGTTGTTATCTTATTTATCTATGTTTCTCTCTTTCATTATGTTTACTAAGTCTGTTATGTCAAAGTGAAAAGGTTATATTTATGGTGTAAGAATAAGTATAGTGTAAACTCAACATGGACTTAATGTTTGATACTAACATGTTTTGTATTTGTTATTTTGTTCACTTGTAATACTTTGCTTGTTAAATTATTAATCTAGATTTATGTTGTATAACACTTGATACGACAAATACTTGATACTTTTATAATGCAATCGTATGGTATAACCTACATTTATGCTATGAAAGAAACTTGATTTGTTATTACCATAAGTTATAATCATAAATGCTTGATAATATTTGCAAGTATTAGCATTATTCGAATAAGATGACTAATGTAATCATGTTAACAATTTATAATCTGATTGGAACCTCCTTTGTATGTGGTTTTCATTTGAGTAATAAGAGTTTATATTATACTTGTTTGAAATATCAATAGTGGATCCTTTAACCTTGACATTTGTTGTTATCATTATTTGATCTTTAAATTGATCTTCCATCTCAAAGTTCTCATCAATTTCTTCTTCTTCTTCTTCCTTTTCTTCTATTATTGTTATTACTATTATTATTATTTGTTATTATTATTATTAGTAGTAGTAGTAGTAGTATTAGTATTATTCTTGTTATTGTTGTTGTTATTTTGTTGTCATTTATAATTTATACAATTAACCTCTCTGTGATTCGACATTGATCTTGTCGGATTATTTATTATTACAACACTCCTGCACTTGGAAGAACGTATCAATCTTTTGGTCATGTCAAGTTTTTGGCGTTGGTGCTGGAGAGGTGAATTCTTATACGAATTATAATTTTTACTTTATTTTCACTTTTCACTTTTCTTGCATCTAACTTTGTTTCTTTTATTTTATTTCTTTTTTTATTATATTCCTACACGTGCATGAGAGTGTGATCACGTACATTAAGTGATAGACTACGTTGGGTATCCTCACCATTTTCAAAAAATATGGCTGAAGAAGATAATCAGTTGCTTTATAATGAGAATAATTGTGTTAGAACACTTAAAGACCACATGAATCCTACAAGAACAAGTGCATCATCATGCATAATTTTAAATCAAGCATTATTCAACTTTTACCTTCTTTTCATGGCTTAGATTTAAAAAATCTATACTTGCATTTAAGAGAATTTGAGGAGGTTTGCAACACGTATAATAACTCAAATTATAGCATCAACACCATCATATTAAAGCTTTTTCCTTTTTCATTAAAAGATAAAGCTAAAACATGGCTATAAAATTTAAGACCTTGATCCATTCATGCTTGGGATGAAATGCAACAACAGTTTTTAAAGATGTTTTTCTCTTCTCATAGAACAAACTTTTTCAAAAGATAAATCATCACATTCACTCAAAAACTAGGAGAAATATTTTACCAATATTAGGATAGATATCGAGACTTGTTTAATACTTACCCTCATTATGGCTTTGAAACATGGAGATTGGTTTCATATTTTTATAAAGGGTTAACACCTAGAGTGGTTGAATTGATGTGCAATAAAACTTTTAAAAATAAAGACCCTGATGAAGTAATTGAGTTCTTAGACTTGTTAGCTGAAAATACTAAAAATTAGGACACCGCGGGTACTTATGAGGCACCGAGGAAAACTCAACCTCATACATCTAGTAGAGGTATTACAACCTTAGAAAAGATCATGACCTCTAAGACAAGTTTACATCTTTAGCTAAAAAAGTTGAGGCACTAGAATTAAAAGGGAGTAATCAATTAAAATATGATCAAGACATTGTATGTCAAATTTGTGAAACAAATGGACACTCAACCAATGACTGTCTAACTTTGCCTTTTTTTAAGGAATGTCTCCATGAACAAACTCATGCTATAAATAGTTTTCAAAGACCCAATCATAACCTATACTCACAAACATACAATCTTGGTTGGAGAAATCACCCAAATTTCACTTGAAAGGGTGATAATAACAATGCATAAACTTCATAGCCACTGTTTCAAGCACACCATAATTTCTAAAATTCTCATGGATATGCACTTCCTAGAAAAAATCTTAAGGAAACACTGTATGCATTCATTGAAAAGCACGAGATAATCAATACTCAACTTTCTCAAAGCATGATAGATTTTAAAGATACTCTTGCAAAATTGACATTTGCTTTCAGTTTCCAAGAGAAAGGTAAGCTTCCATCTCAACCACAACAAAATTTCAAGGGGCAATACAATGCAAATGCAAGTAATTCTGGAAGTCAACAAATGGATTAAGTCAAATCAGTCAATACTATTTGTCGTGGTAAGGATATTGAAAAACCCACTTTTAAACCTTGTGAAAAAGATGATGAGTCAATCTCTAAAGGTAAGGAAGGGGTTGAAACTGAAAATTGCAATAACAAGACTGCTTCCCCACCAGCTCTTCTATTTCCTCATATCATGACCAAACAAAAAACATTTAATCACAACTCTGAAATCTTTAAAATTTTCAAACAGGTAAGGATCAATATACCTTTGATGGATGCTATTAAACAGGTTCCTTCATATGCTAAATTTTTGAAAGTTGTGCACTATAAAGACAAAACTAAATATGAAAAAGAAAGTCTTCTAGCCGAACAAATAAGTGTCATTCTTCATAAAAATAATGCTTTGAAAATTAAAGACCTTGGTTGTCCTACAATGTTTTGCTTTATTGGAGAACATAAAATTGAAATAGCCTTACTTGATCTTGGAGCTCGTGTGAATTTACTTCCATATTTAATTTTTTAAATTATCAATTTAGGTGAGTTAAAACCAACTTCTGTAACTCGCTTACTTGCTGATAACTATGTAAAAATGCCTAAAAGAATAGTTGAAGATGTGTTAATACAAGTCGGTAAATTTATTTATCTTGTGGATTTTATTGTCTTGGACACACAACTTGTTGAAACATGTAATTCATTTCCTATTATTTTAGAATATCCGTTTCTTGCAACTTCTAAAGCATTGATTAATTGTAAAAATGGACTGATAAAGCTACCATTTGAAAATATGACATTGAAGATGAATATTTTCAACATTTACAAACAACCTTAAAATGATAATGATTTACAGATCATATTGAAGAATTAGTTTATGATCAACTTGAATCTACTTTAAGTAAAATTGAGTTAGATGAATCTGAAAATTTGTAAATGATTTATTCTTAGGAAAAAATCACGGATGACAAAGGCATAGAAAATGTTGATGTGGATCTTTTGTCAAAAATGACAACAGATTCGACATCACACAGATCAATTATTACTTTCCTAATAAATCCTTACTTTCTATTAGTTCAATGTCTTGGTTTATATCAATTTTCTTGCTTCAGGAGATTTGTCAGCTCATTGGAGTACCCAAGATAAAAGAAAGTTTTTGAGCAACATGCAAAACTTTTATTGGGATGACCCTTACTTATTCAAATATTGTCCTGATCAAATATTTCAAAGATTCATTCCCGATAATAAGGTAAGTAATGTCATTAAACTTTGTCATTCTAAGACATATGAGAGTTATTTCTCGTCAAAAAAGACAACTGCAAAAATCTTACAATATGAATTTTATTAACCCACCATGTTCAAAGACGTATGTGTTCTGCAAACCATGTGAAAATTATCTTCTATTGACTTTTGTTTTAAAACATAAGGAATCATTAGATAATCTTCTATTGACTTTTGAGACGTATCTTGGTGGAGATGTGTATTGTGCATTTCATGACTTATGACCCCATTTCCATAAAAAACATGCTCAACATAGTTTTGGGAATTTGACCAAAAAAGATCTTGTTTGCTAGTTTTTAAGAAAACTTGATGGAAAGTTTATCCTTGACCCATTGAGGGTGTTTAAGCCGTTTTTGGACGTAAAACAAGGGAATGTGTGAGCCACAATCACAACAACCTATACATGCAAATGTTTTTCAAAAAAATAATATAAATAAATAAATAGAGAAAGAGAGAGAGAGAAAGTGTGTTTGTGAGACTAGTATGATTGCATTTTCAATTTCTCATCTATAAAATCTTCTCCTCCTTCCCTTCATTTCTACTCAACCCATACCTTTAACAAATATAGAAGTGTGTAGAAATGGAAAGTTCCTCAAGTCATCAAATAAGAAATATCTGTGTTTTTGGTGGATCTAGTCCTAGGAAAGAAACAAAGTTTTTAGAATCAGCAAATCATCTTAGTCAAGTACTAGCTGAGAGAAAGATTCATTTAGTGTATGGGGGAGGCAGCTTTATGTTAATAGGGGAAGTGTCAATAGCTGTATTTTTAGGAGGTTAATGGGGGGAGTGTCAATAGCTGTATTTTTAGGAGGTATGGGGGTTGTCCCCAAAGTTTTAGCATAAGGAAACATCATTGGAAAAATAATTAGAGAGGAAGTACAGGTCTCCACAATGTCTGATCGAATGAATGCAATGTTTAAACATATTGATGCCTTCATTGCCTTACCAGGTGGTCTGGGCACATTGAAAAAGATCTTTCATATTACTTATTAGGCCCAATTGTACATTCACCATAAACTCATAGGTCTGTTAAATGTTAATGATTTTTATAATAAATTGTTATCTTTTTTTTATCATGATGTGGAATAGGAATTTCTAACATCTTTGGCATGATAAATCATAATCTCTAATGCTTCTATTGAGTAATTGATTGACTAACTACAATCTTTCACTCCTATAATTGATCCCTCCATAAATCACATAAATTAGTCAACTAAGTAAAGCCGTAAAAAGCATATATTAGATTTGAGCCTTCATTTGTAAATCCTTATGTCATTTAGTTTTCTTAGTAGTATATTATTTTATGTTTTGTTGTTTCTTATATTTGTTTAAGTGTGTTTCATGTTTGTCAGTGTTCAATGTTTCAGGTGATGTCTTCTATACTCTATTTTTCTACCTTAAGACATTGATGACAATGTCTCATTTTGGTTTGAGGGAGAGGGTAATAATTGATATTAAAAAAAAAACTAACTATGTTTTCTATTTCATAAACAATTTGTAAACTATTGTTACTAAAATGGCAACGTAAGAAGGAATTTTATTGACTCTTGAGACGTATCTTAGTTAACATTTTTCAATGGTTATTTACAATATTCATAGCAAGATCTACCAAAATACTTCTTAAAATATTCAGGCTTACAAACTCTCGTATTATTATCACTTAATTCTACTCATATACTCATTTAACAAGTATTATTAAACTTTCATTTTCACACACATACTTTAACATATGATTATGGGTTGAACATTAGATTATTACATTATTTATATTCTTTTATTAAGGTATCAACTAAGAGAAAGGGATAGTATATAAATTGTAAGAGAAAAAAATAACGATAATAAAAATATAGATAAGTTTGATTTTGTAGCCTTCCCAACCTAATTAAGGCTTGAAGGGGTGTTTAACACCTAATATCCTAAAATCAACTGACTTAGAAGCTATAGGTCTAAAACTTGTTACATGGGTTGAGGAGAAAAGTTTAAGGAAATCAAGCATTGCATTATCTGCGTATCAGTATCTACAACCCAAGTCACTAAGCTCGTAGGGGTGTCTCAACACCTAATGCCCTAAGATCAACTAGTCCGGGAGTCATTAGGCAAAAACTCGTTACATGGGTTAAAGATGCATTGCGTTTTTAAGTTATATGTATATTAATAAAAAAAAAAAGGAAAAAAAAAAGAAGAAAAAAATAATAATCCCAACCCAAGGAAGTTAACCTTAAACATTAGAATAAAAATTTTGTTTTCTTTCAAGTAAAGTCCCATAACTGTGTTAATATATTGAGCACAAAAAAAAAGTTTATTAATATCTTGTTTAAGAGGTATTGAGTAGATATATAAATTTAATGAAAGTTTGTTTATCTAGATAAATTAATGGAAGTTGAATGATGAATGTCTTGCTTTGTGGCATTTACAAATTGTTTTTTTATTTTAACACTTTGATTACTAGGGACTAGTAATAAGCTGGTTGAGGGGTGTGATTAGTACTTAAAAGTGATTTTTATTAAGGTTTTATATCATCATTTTGCATTTGAAGTATCAATAACTCTTTAACTAAAGCATGTTTTATAATAACATATCTAATAATATAAGATACCTTTGAATTATGATAAATGTTCATCTTAAATGCAAGCCTATCGTAGAAATAGAAGGATTGATTGATGAGTTGAAGTATTGAGATTGAAAGGATAAAGAGATTGTCAAACTTAGAAAAGAGATGCTGGTGCAGTCCAAATTAGAACACTAATCAGTAATTGGGTCATATCTGGAGTTATAGATCTTGGATTTAGGTCTATTTTATATGGATGAAAAGGTAAGACATAGGCCTACAACTTTCATAGGAGTCCAAGATTTAAAAAGGCTATTTTCAAGTCCCAATTGTAGCAACAACAAAGAAATTCGAATCTGTCTTGCAGCCCAGACATTGTTCGGTGTTCAGCCCATATCTTGAGTTCTAGAAGTCCAAATGACCTCAATTTTATTCCTGAAAAGCTGAGATAATTTCCTAGAACTTTCATATGGAGGTCTGGTTCAAATTTTGATGTTATCAATAACGTGTTTTATTTAGACAAGAAAAGATAAGGATTGTCACCAAGTCAACAGTTGGTCACCCACTCATAAAATCAAGAGTTTTCAATTTTAGCCTATAAAAGAAGGCATTTTCCATGCATTTAGGCATCTTAGTTTCCAGATCAAGATCATGCTCTTGCTTTCTCTCTTTGTATTTTTGTAATGCTTAAGTTTTATTTTCATTAATATCTTGTTTATGCCTTTCATTTCCTTTTCTTTACTTAGTTAACTTTTATCTTATTTATGTTCTTATCTTATTTATTTATTTTTCTCTTTTTCATTATGTTTAGCTAAGTTTATTATGTCAAGATAAAAAGTTTACACTAATGGTGTAAGAATAAGTATAGTGTAAACTTAACATGGACTTTAATGTTTGATACTTACATGTTTTGTATTTGTTATCTTGTTCACTTTTAATACTTTGTTTGTTAAATGATTAATATAGATTTATGTTGTATAACACTTGGTACAACAAATACTTGACACTTTCATAGCCCAACCGTATGGTATAACCTACACCTATGCTATGAAAGGAACTTAATTTGTTATTAACATAAGTTATAATCATGAATGCCTGACAATATTTACAAGTATTAGCATTATTCGAATAAGATAACTAACGTAATGATGTTAACAATTTATAATCTGATTAGAACCTCCTTTGTGTGTGGTTTTCATTTAAGTAATAAGAGTCTATACTATACTTGTTTGAAATATCATTAGTGGATCCTCTAACCTTGACATTTGTTGTTATTATTATGTAATCTTTACATTGATCTTCCATCTTAAAGTTCTCATCAGCTTCTTTTTCTTCTTCTTCTTCTTCTTCTTCTTCTTCTTCTTCTTCTTCT
>NW_011501393.1:38043-44774 GCF_000495115.2 Populus euphratica
TCTATTACTATTATTATTATTATTGTTATTATTATTATTATTAGTATAGTAGTAGTAGTAGTAGTAGTAGTAGTAGTAGTAGTAGTAGTATTAGTATTAGTATTATTCTTGTTGTTGTTGTTGTTGTTGTTGTTTTGTTGTTATTTATAATTTATACAATTAACCTCCCTGTGATTCGACCTCGGTCTTGCCGGATTATTTATTACTTCGACATTCCTGTACTTGGATGAAGGCATCAATCTTTTAATCATGTCAAAAGGCAAGGTTGAATACAGTAGAGAGAGAAAAGACAACTCAATTTTTGTTAAAGGTAACAATGTTACTCCTACTTCTCGTAATCATGACATTAAATACTTTCGTTGTCTAGGTTTTGGTCATGTTGCTTCACAGTATCCAAACAAAAAAAATTTAATAATGAGGTTGATTGATAGGCAGGATGAAAATGAAAAGATGTCACCATTGAAGGATGTTGATGTTGTTTGTATTGAGTATCTGATTAAGAGAGAGACACTTGTGGTAAGGAAAGCACTAAATATGCATGTCAAGGTAGATGATTCAGAAGGTTAGAGGGAGAATATATTCCATACTAGATGTCATGTTCATAATAAGATATGTAACTTAATTATAGATGGTGGTAGTTGCATTAATGTAGTCAGTATTGAATTGGTGAGAAAGTTGAACTAACGCACTATAAAATATCTCATTCCTTATAAATTATAATGGTTGAATGATGGTTGTAAAGTGAAAGTGAAAAACTAGGTTTTAATTGCTTTTTTTATTGATAAATATTGTGATGAGGTGTTATGTGATGTTATGTCAATGCAAGTTAGTTACTTGTTTCTTGGTAGACCATGACAATATGATAAAAGAGTTATGTATGATAAAGTGTAAAATAGATATTCCTTTAAGATTAATAAAAAACCTATAACTCTTGTATCTTTGACACCTAAACAAATATATGAGGAGCAACTAAAATTGAAGAAGAAGATGGTTGATAAGTGATTAGTACTTAAAAGTGTATTTTTATCATGGTTTTATATCATCATTTTGCACTTGAAGTATCAATAACTCCTTAACCAAAGCATGTTTTATAATAATATATCAAATAATATAAGATACCTTTAATTTAGCTTTCTTGTGTAAAAACTTCAGCTCATTTGGACTTCTAGAACTCTAGATATGGCCAAAATACCGAACAGTGCTCGGGCTGGAAGACAGATTCGGGCTTCTTTGTTGTTGCTACAATTTGGACTTGATAATGGCCTTTTTAGATCTTGGGCTCCATATGAAAGTTGTAGGCCTATGTCTTACCTTTCCATCCATATAAATTGGACCTAAATCTGAGATCTGTAGCTCCAGATATGACCCAATTACCGAACAGTGTTCCGGTTTGGATTGCACCGACATCTCTTCTCTAAGTTTGACCATCTCTTTATCCATGCAATTTAAGTTCTTCAAGTCATCAATCAATCCTTTCATTTATGTGATAGGCCTGCATTAAAAATAGACATTTACCACAAATTATAGGTATCTTATATTATTAGATATATTATTATAAAACATGCTTTGGTTAAGGAGTTATTGATACTTCAAGTGCAAAATGATGATATAAAACCATGATAAAAATGCACTTTTAAGTACTAATCAGTCACCAAGTTAAGAGTTGGCCACCCACTTATCAATTAGTCATCAAATCAATAGTTCCCAATTTTGGCCTATAAAAGGAGGTATTTGCCATGCATTTAGGCATCTTGGTTTCCAAATCAAGATCATGCTTTTCCTTTCTCTATTTGTATTTTTTGTATTGCTTATGCTTTGCTTTCATTAATATCAAGTTTATGTCTTTCATTTCCTTTCATTTTCTTAGTTAACTTTTATCTTATTTATGTTTTTATTTTGTTTATTTATTTTTCTTTCTTTCATTATGTCTAGCTAAGTTTATTATGTCAAGGTGAAAAGGTTACACTAATGGTGTAAGAATAAGTATACTGTAAATTTAATATGGACTTTAATGTTTGATACTAACATGTTTTCTATTTGCTATCTTATTCACTCTTTAATACTTTGCTTGTTAAATGACTAATCTTGATTTATGTTGTATAACACTTGGTACAACAAATGCTTGGCACTTTCATAGCCCATACTGTATGGTATAACCGACACCTGAGCTATGAAAGAAACTTGATTTGTTGTTAACATAAGTTATAATCATAAATGCTTGACGAGATTTACAAGTATTAGCATTAATCGAATAAGATGACTAATGTAATCATGTTAACAATATATAATCTGATTGTAACCTCCTTTGTGTGTGGTTTCCAATTGAATAATAAGAGTTTATACTATACTTGTTTGACATACCATTAGTGGATCCTCTAACCTTGACATTTGTTATTATCATCGTTTAATCCTTACATTAATATTCCATCTCCAAGTTCTCATCTTCTTCTTCTTCTTCTTTTTCTTTATTATTATTATTGTTATTATTATTATTATTATTACTACTACTACTACTACTACTACTACTACTATTAGTACTATTATTATTATTAGTACTATTATTATTATTATTGTTGTTATTACTATTATTATTGTTCTTGTTGTTATTGTTATTTATTATTATTATTATTGTTATTGTTATTATTATTATTATTGTTGTTGTTGTTATTGTTGTTGTACTATTATCGTTTATAATTTGTACAATTAACCTCCCTATGGTTCGACCCCGGTCTTGCCGGGTTATTTATTACTTTGACACTCCTGCACTTGGGAGAAGACATCAATCTTTTCATCGTGTCAAGTTTTTGGCGCCGTTGCCGGGGAGGTAAGTTTTGTATAAATTATAATATTTATTTTATTTTCACTTTTCACTTTTCTTGTATATAACTTTGTTTCTTTTCTCTTGTTTCTTCTTCTTTTGTTTTCTTCTTCATTTTATTTTATTCCTACACGTGCATGAGAGTATGGTCACGTACATCAAGTGGTACACTTTGTAGGGTATCCTCATCATTTTCAGAAAATATGGCCAAAGAAGATAATCAATCACTTCATAATGAGAATAATGAGAATAACTGTGCTAGAACATTTAGAGACCACATGAATCCCATAAGAACAAGTGCACCATCATGCATAGTTTTTCCTCCCGATGCATCTCATTTTAATTTTAAACCAGGTATTATTCAACTTTTACCTTCTTTTCATGGTTTAGAATTGGAAAATCCATATTTGCATTTAAGGGAATTTGAGGAGGTCTGCAACACATACAATAATTTAAATTTTAGCATGAACACCATCAGATTAAAGCTTTTTTCTTTTTCATTAAAAGTTAAAGCTAAAACATGGCTACAAAATTTGAGAGCAGCATCCATTCGTGCTTGGGATGAAATGCAACAACGGTTTTTGAAGAAGTTTTTTCCATCTCACAGAACAAACTCTTTCAAAAAACAAATCACCACTTTCACTCAAAAACCAGGAGAAACATTTTACCATTGTTGGGATAGGTATCGAGACTTGCTTAATACTTGCCCTCATCATGGTTTTGAAACATGGAGATTGGTTTCACATTTCTATGAAGGGTTAACACCTAGAGATAGACAAATGGTTGAATTGATGTGCAATAGAACTTTCAAAGATAAAGACCCTGATGAAGCAATGGAGTACTTAGACTTGTTAGCTGAAAATGCTCAAAATTGGGACACCGCGGGTACTTATGAGGCACCGAGTAAAACTCAACCTCATACATCTAGTAGAGGTATGTACAACCTTAGGGAAGATCATGACCTCCAAACTAAGTTTGCATCTTTAGCTAGAAAAGTCGAGGCACTAGAATTGAAAAAGAGTGGTCAATTTAAATCTATTGAAAACATTGTATGTCAAATATGTGAAACAAATGAACACTCAACTAGTAACTGTCCAACCTTGCCTTCTTTTAAGGAATGTCTCCATGAGCAAGCCCATGCTTTAAACAGTTTTGAAAGGCCCAATCATAACTCATATTTGCAAACATACAACCCTAGTTGGAGAAATCACCAAAATTTCAGTTGGAAGAGTGACAATACAAAAACTTCACAACCACAGTTTCAAGCACACCATAATTTCCAAAATTATCATGGATATGTACCTCCTTATGCTCTACCTCCTACAAGAAATTTTGAGGAAACTTTGTATGCATTCATTTAAAAGCAAGAGACAATCAACACTCAACTTGCTCAAAGCATAACAGATTTTAAAGATACTCTTGCAAAATTCACATCTGCTCTCAATTTTCAAGAGAAAGGTAAGTTTCCATCTCAACCACAGCAAAATCCCAAAGGGCAATACAATGCAAATGCAAGTAGTTCTGGAAGTCAACACATAGATCAAGTCAAATCAGTCATCACTCTTCGCAGTGGCAAGGTTATTAAAAAACCCACTCTTGAACCTTGTGAGAAAGATGATGAGTCAATCTCTAAGAGTAAGGAAGGGGTTGAATCTGAATATTGCAAGGAAAAGACAGATTCCCTGCCAGCACTTCCTTTTCCTCATGCCATGGCCAATCAGGAAGACATCGATGATGAAAAAGGCACCGAAAATATTGATGCGGATCTTTTATCAAAAGTGACAACAGATTCGACACCCGACATCACACCAATCAATTATTCTTTTCTTGATGAATCTTTACTTTATCTTAGTTCAATGCCTTGGTTTGCTAAAAATATCAATTTTCTTACTTCAGGATTTTTCTCAGCTCACTAGAGTACCGAAGACAAAAGAAAATTTTTGAGCAATGTGCAAAACTTTTATTGGGATAACCCTTACTTATTCAATTATCATCCTGATCAAATATTTCAAAGATGCTTTCCCGATAGTGAGGTAAGTAATTTCATTAAATTTTGTCACTCTAAGGCATATGGGGATCATTTCTCGTAAAAAAAAAAGACTGTAGAAATGTTACAAAGTGGATTTTACTGGCTCACCATATTCAAGAAGTCACATGCATTTCGCAAAAACTGTGAAAATTGTCAAAAGGTGGGATTTATTTCAAAATACAGAGAGTCTTAGATAATCTTCTATTGACTCTTAAGTCTCATCATAGTCGAGATAAGTATCATGCAATTCATGACTTATAAACTCATTTTCATAAAGAACATGCTTGACATAGTCTTGGGAATCTGACTAAAAAAGACCATGTTTGCTAGTTTTTAAGAAAACTAGATGGGAAGCTTATCCCCAACCCATAAAGGGCGTTTAAGCCATTCTTGGATGTAAAACCAAGGGAAGATGTGAGCCACAATCACAACCACCTATACATATATTTTTTTTAAAAAAAAAAGAAATAAATAAATAGAGAGAAAGTGTGTGTGTGAGACTCCAGCTGGCCTACATATAGGTGATTTGATTAGTTTTTTAATTTCTCATCTATAAAATCCCCTCTTCCTTCCTTTCATTTTTACTCAACCCATACATTCAACAAATACAAAAGTATGTAGAAATGGCAAGTTCCTCAGGTCATCATCTAAGAAATATTTGTGTTTTTGGTGGATCTAGTCCTGGGAAAGAAAAAGAGTTTCTAGAATCAGCAAATCATCTTGGTCAAGTGCTAGCTAAGAGAAAGATTCATTTAGTGTATGGGGGAGGCAGTCTTGGGTTAATGGGAGGTGTGTCAATAACTGCATTTTTAGGAGGTAGTCAAGTTTTGGGGGTCGTCCTCGAAGCTTTAGCACAAGGGGACATCATTGGAAAAGCAATTGGAGAGGAACTTCAGGTCTCCACAATGTCGGCTTGAATGAATGCAATGTTTAACCATGATGATTCCTTCATTGCTTTACTAGGTGGTCTAGGCACATTGGAAGAGATCTTTCATATTTCCTCTTGGGCTCAACTGCACATTCACCATAAACCTATAGGTTTGTTAAATGTTAATGGTTATTATGATAAGTTGTTGTCTTTTCTTGATCATGCTGTGGAACAGGAATTTCTAACATCTTCTGCACGACAAATCATAATCTCTACTGTTACTGCTGAATAATTGATTGACCAACTACAATCTTTCATTCCTATAATTGATCTTTCCATGAGTCGCATAAATTGCTCAACTAAGGAAAGCCATAAAAAGCTTAAATTAGATTTGAGCCTTCATTTGTGAATCTTTATGTCTTTTGGTTTTATTATTGTGTTTTGTTGTTACTTTTATTTGTTTTCGTGTGTTTCAGGTTTGTTAGTGTTCGTTATTTCAGGTGATATCATCTATACTCTACCTTTCTACCTTAGAACATTGAGGACAATGTCTCGTTTTGGTTAGGGGCAGAGGGTAATAGTTGATAAAAACAAAAAAAAAAATTGTTTTCCATTTCATAAAGCATGTGCAAAATTGTTGTTACTAAGATGGCAGAGTGAAGGAGCTCTTTTGACTCTTGAGACACATCTTAATAACCATTCTTAACAAGGTCTATTATAATACTTCATGAAATATTCAGGTTTACAAACTCTCACATTATTATCACTTAATTCTGCTCATATACTCATTTAACATGTATTCTTAAACCTTAATTTTCACACACACACTTTAATATATGATTGTGGGTTACACATTGGATTATTATATTATTTATGTTTTTTTGTTAAAGGTAACAACTAAGGAAAAGGGATTGTATATAATTAAAAAAAAAGAAAAAAAAGGAAAAAATAATAATAATAAAAATATAGATAAGTTTGGTTTCGTAGCCTCCCTAACCTAAGCAATTAAGCCCGAA
>NW_011500042.1:0-1994 GCF_000495115.2 Populus euphratica
GTGAATGTGTTGTATAAATTTCCTTCTTTGGAATTGATTGTATCTTATTTTATTTATTTTGAAAATTATGAATTGTAGGTCCTTTCCATTCATGTTATTTATGTTGGGAGTATAATTTTGGTTATTTGACCCTTTTTTGCATAAGTTAGGAACCTAAGAATTATCTATATATTGTGTTATTGAGTAATCATGTAACTCGAACATAATAGTATTATCCTTGTATTATTTTTGTTTGGAATATTAAAATGTATTAATTCGCACTTGGAATATTATAATGCACTAGTTTGTGTTTGGAATTTCAAATTGTGTTGTGTTTATATTTGAAATTTCAATGCTTGGATGTTTCTCTTAATTACTAATTTATGCATACTAAATAAGAGGAAAATTGAGTAACTAGATTATCCTAAGTATATTCTTCAATAAATTGAATAGTTGAGTTGGATCAGTTATGGATGTGTTTATGGTTGGAATATGAATACAAAATGTTTGCAGGATAAATTGTTGATAATTTTGGACCTCTAGGTATAGAGAAGACTTTGCCAAATTTTCATTAGAAATTTTGGTGAACTTAATGTCAAAGAAAAAAATTCATGCTCCATTTGCACTTTACATGGAATTAAAGAGATAAATTGATTTAACCAATTAAGTTGTTATACCCTTAACTCGAGCCTTAACTTAATTATAGGGTTTGTTAACCCACTTTCCATAATCATGACTTTTATCTTAAGAAGAACGCATTCATCAATTCCATTTAATAATCAATACTTATGCTTTAATTCCCCTTTTTACTTATATAGTCATTAACCCACTTTTAATTCACACATCTATTTCCCTAAAGAGTGGCCAACTTTGTTTTACATAATTTTCCCTTGCCAGTACAATCGACTTTAAGTTAACAAAATCAATCTCTGCCAATGCTACCAACATTAAATTATTCAAATTAGCCCTTGCTTTTACAACTAACTTAATTAATGGTTAGTACTTAAAAGTGTATTTTTATCAAGATTTTATATCATCATTTTGCATTTGAAGTATTAATAACTCCTTAACTAAAGCATGTTTTATAATAAGAAGTCTGATATCATAAGATACCATTAATTTATATTAAATGTTCATCCTAAATGTAGGCCTATCACATACATAAAATGATTGATTGATGAGTTGAAGTATTGAAATTGAAAGGATAAAGAGAGGGTCAAACTTAAAACAGAGATGTTGGTATAGTCCAAATTAGAACACTATTCGGTAATTGGGTCATATCTGAAATTGTAGATCTCATATTTAGGTCTGTTTTATATGGATGAAAAACTAATACATAGGCCAAAAACTTTCATGGCAAGTTAAGAATCAATTCTGCTATTTGGAAGTCTAAACCTTAGCAACAACATAGAAGTTTGAACCTATCTTGTAGCCCAGAGATTGTTAAGTGTTCAACACATATCTCGAGTATTAGAAGTCCAAATGACTTTAATCTTTTTTCCTGGAAAGCTGAGATAATTTTCTAGAATATTATCTAGAAAACTAGTTCAAATTCTGACGTTATCAATGACGTTTTATTCAGACAAGAAGATAAGAATTGTCACCAAGTCAAGATGTGGCCACCCACTCATCAATTAGTTATCAAATCAATAGTTTCCAATTTTGGCCTATAAAAAGAGGTATTTTCCATGCATTTAAGCATATTGATTTCCAGATCAAGATCATGCTCTTTCTTTCTCTCTTTGTATTTTTTTAATATTTAGGTTTTGCTTTCATTAATATCTTGTTTATGCCTTTCATTTCCTTTCCTTTACTTAGTTAACTTTTATCTTATTTATGTTCTTATCTTATTTATTTATGTTTCTCTCTTTTATTATATTTAGCTAAGTTTATTATTTCAAGGTGAAAAGGTTACACTAATGGTATAAGAATAAGTATAATGTAAACTTAACATGGACTTTAATGTTTGATACTAACATGTTTTATATTTGTTATCTTGTTCACTCTTTAATACT